>NC_058131.1:619882756-619959214 GCF_016433145.1 Gracilinanus agilis
GGAAGGAAGGAAGGAAGGAAGGAAGGAAGGAAGGAAGGAAGGAGTATAAATAAAACATTATAAAAGTATTCAAAAGAGAACACATGGAGGTTTGACAAATGACTCAGAATAAGCTGAGCAATCTTGTTTCTTTAATATTACATTTGATTTAAAAATTAAAGCAAACAATATGAAACAAAATTTTATAATATGATATATATACATATATAGTCCTTTTGTCTGTTTTTGTATATTAAAATGCCTATTTATGTTTCTTCGATTAATTTTGTTAAAAAGACAATCAAGAATGTAGTAACTGAGTATATCCTTGAAAGATGGATAGGATCTGGACAGGTGAGCTAAGGGCAGAAAATTAGATGAACATCCCTTCCCACAGTCAACCCCAAAAGCAAATAATTACACCAAAGAAGACCAACACATCATCATCAGAAGATTATCCAGTAGGATGACAGACATCTCATGACCCTTAGCACAGGAGAAGCTACCTAGAAGTGGCACGCAAGCAGATGGTAGCACAAAATACAAGGTAGTAGAGGTTTCAAAGAAGCAGAAGGAATAAATTCCACATAGGCACCTTGGAGCAATGTTATCATCTGTCTAGAGTGAATAGTTGGTTAGTGGATAGGAACATTTATTAAGTACTTACTATGTACCACATATGTGGCATTGGGTATACAAAGAAAAGCAAAAAACAAAAACAGTCTACACCTTAAAAGAAATGTCTTCTAATTTAGGTGAAAACATAAATAGGTACATACAAGATATATACAGGGTAGTTAGAAAGTAATCTGAAAGATGAACAGCAAAAGACCCCAGTTTGGTGGAGAAAGGCAATTACCCAATGAGATCACCAAAGAAAATCAGTAGTTCTATAGCATCAAAGATTTGATTTGACCCAGCCAGATTCATATGAGTCCAACCACATGTGTTACTTATGTATGTACCTCAACATGTATGTTCTGTGATAACATATTCCTTGTATGTGCTCTCTCCCCTATTCATGATCTGGTAGCCTGTGTAGTGTTTCATATAATAGATTAAATCTTTCAGTGCTGTTTAATTGTCTTATGTTGAACTGCTTCATCTTTAGGTTGAGTGGTAAAAGAAATATATTTGGTGGCTCACGAGGAATGGTTTTAAATGAATGCTGATCCATACCTACAGTATACCTCAAAGAAATGATGGTATATAGGAGTGGGGGCTCTGTCTTCTTTGTAGTAGTAGAGGACATAGCAGGTTCTATGTAGTAACAGAGAATGCAGAGTAACCCAGGAATAGAGTCCTCTTAAAAAAATAAAAATAAAAAGGAACCTTTCATAATTCTTAACTGTCTTCTGGAACAGTGCATTTCAAAGTGAAATCAATAAGGTTATCAATATCAATCATCCAATCAACATGCACTTATTAAGTTTTTGTTATGTATCAGGAACTGGGCTAAACACTAGCTATATAAATGTAAGATGCTGTCCCCTTTAACATGGAGATGTTATAGTTATTTAAAGGGGTAGAAAAGGCATGTTTGTATGAATGAAATGAATTAAAAATCCACTTACGAAGAAACACAGCCCTTCAGAAAAATGTTAGAGGGAGATATAGACTGTTCTGAAAAGAAGACTCCTCAGATGAATATTCTAAGACCAGTTCGAAGAAAAAGCAATGACTGAAGGAATGTTGGCTGCAGGACATGGTATTCCATCATCTCATTTTCATATGATGATTCTCAGAGTTTAATAGCTTATAATTGAGAAATAGTATGTCAAATAGCTATTTGGAACATTATAAAAAGACTATTGGAGTCATACCAAAGAGAAAGGTAGAATTTTTGAATTTTGCATCATAAATTAGAAATGGGTGACTGCTTATGAGAAAGCACTAATCTGATACATTAGAAGCTGCTATGGGATACTCCAGGAAGAAAGTAGTAGCAGATAGGAAAAGGAAAAGAGGGGAAAACTGATATAAGAGAAGTCAGGGGCAGATGATGCAAGACCTACTAAAAAGCTTCTTACAGAAGTCAGATTAGGGAAACTTATAGGAGTTGAGTTAGAAGAGAGAGCTGACAAGCTGAACAACCTCTTTAGTTGTCTAATAAAGCACGCTCTGGGTTCAGAACTCTAGTGTCATCTTCAACCTAGGAGAAAGGAAACTTCTCAGAGATAACTGTTACCCTCTACCTCACTTTCTGGGAGAGAGGGAGAAACAGTGGAGAAAAGACAGACTTTGCATTTATTTTGTTGAGAGAAAAGACTTGACTTCGCTTAAAGTCAATTAGACAAAGTAGAAGCCTCTGTCATTGGAAAAATTTGTGGGTAAAGGGCTATATGGTCCTATCATTGTCTAAAGTTTAATGACGAGGAACTCCTCATAGCCTAAGAGCAGATATGAAGAGTTTGCTAGTTCACCATCTTAGGGGAACTGTTTGTTACTGAAAGATCATAACATTTCCTTAGCACTCTGCCACAGGTAGCTATGTGCTAAAAGAGTTTGTCACTGCTTCAGCAACCCAATAGTGGAAGAAAAGAGACTTTTTGCCTTTTGGAGAGCTGCGAGATCAGGGAACAGATGGCAGAAAAGTGGCTTTTTTTCCTAGTAGGTAACATATGGTGAGGAGTGTTCTCTAAAAAGACTTAGGACATCAAGAAGACCAGATATAAAGAGTCATGAATTGCCCTGGAAATATGGGTTTCTCCATTCATATTCTACCCTGCAAGATTTCAGTATTCCCATTCTACTCCACGGACATGGTGTGAATTTGCGGGTAAGTTTCATTCAGGTTTATGGATGAGCTATTATATTTTCATTATTCCTGATCAAATATTCTGAGTAAATGTTAAGATTCTTCCTGCTTCTTCCTTCTACTGAAGGGAAGTTATAATTATTCCTGCCTTTTCCTTCTAATATATAAATATTATAATTATTTCTAATTTAGTAAATTTTCCTGTCAGTCAACTAGCATTTTTTAAACACCTACAATGTGCCAGGGACTGTGCTAAATATTGGTTAAGAGTCAATGCTGGGGGGCAGCTGGGTAGCTCAGTGGATTGAGAGCCAGGCCTAGAGATGGAAGGTCTTAGGTTCAAATCTGGCCTCAGGCACTTCCCATCTGGATGACCCTGGGCAAGTCTCTTGACCCCCATTGCCTACCCTTACCACTCTTCTGCCTTGGAGCCAATACACAGTATTGACTCCAAGATGGAAGGTAAGGGTTTAAAAAAAAAGAGTCAATGCTATTGGGGGCCAGCTAGGTGCCTCCATGGATTGAGAGCCAGACCCAGAGATGGGAGGTCCTGGGTTCAAATCTAGCCTCAGACACTTCCTAGCCATTTGATCATTGGCAAGTTACTTAACTCCCATTGCCTAATCCTTACAGTTCTTCTACTTTAGAATGTGACAGTATTGGTTCGAAGATAGAAGGCAAGGGTTCAAAAAAAAGTCAATGTTGCTACAGTGATTGATTCTATACAAATGGGAAATGCACTGCTGTTGTTCAAGAGCTACACTGATGAGTAGTAGGAGGATATATGTATCAGGATTAATCCCCATGAACTCTAAGAGAGAATTGAGTTGATTCTACATGGTTATGGCTAGTCCCATTTGGGGAATAAAATCCATACCTGCCAGCACAAAGGAAAGTTGGGATAAGTGAGTCAGCCCCAAGAAAAAGAAAGAAGGTGTGGGTATCATGTCAGATGCCACAGAAAACGCAGTCCTTGGCTCAAAGGTATCACATTCTAAGGGGGATGGTATATAGAAAACCATACAAGAAAATTACAAAGCAGATGAAAGTAATCTGAGATGGGAAGGTAGTAACAGCCAAGTGAGAGGTTCTAAAAGGCTATTTGCTAGTGGGTGTCTGTGAATGGGATTCTTAATCATACTAGAAAGGTAAGCAAGACTAAGAAGGTAAGAAAGTGTTGAATTCATTATTTTACTACTCAAAATGCATCCATGTAAATTTAATAAAAGTGGGAGGAGTTCCTTTTTTGTAAACTTATACTCCAGAATCAGTGTTAAAGCTCTAAGGGACCTTAGACACCAACTAATCCAATACCCTTATTTTACACATGATTTAACTGAAGTCAAGAGCCTTGGCCAGAATTTCATAGATCACTCAACACAAAACCTTACTGTAAAGCTAAGCTCCACAGGAAAAAGAGAACACGTCTTTAGTAAGCTCTGAATGTTCCTCAGCGCCTTGCACTTAGCAGGAGCTTAATAGATGTGCCATGAATAAATGAATGCCTCGTGAAAAGAGAGTATTCCTGTCATTCTCATCTTGTTCTTTGCCATCCTTATTGTCCACCCCAGAGATCTATCATGTTTTTCTCTGCCCAAGAATTGGAAATGATAAAGTTAGTCTATGTGCCAAAGAGAAGGCTTAAGAACACATCTCCCAGAAGAGTTCCACTGGGTTTTTTTTTTAATAATCAGGAGTTGGCCCATGTTGGCCCATGCATCAGAAAATTTGGGAGCCCAATTTTTAAGAATCATGATGATATTTTTGTAAGAGCACAGAACTTTGTACAAAAACCTGGTTTTTAAGTCATAGCTTTGACACTCACTAGATAGAAGACCATGAATAAGGCATTTCACTTCTCTGAAACTCAGTTTCATCTTCTCTAAAATGGGAATAATAGTAATTACCATAATTATTTCATCAAGATATTATGAAGCACTTTGAAGACCTTTAAGTAAAGAAGGGAAAAAGAATAAGCATTTATATAGTCCCCACTATATGCCAGGCATTTGTTGTGTGTGAGGTTTTTTTTTTTAATAAATAGTATCACATTTGATCCTTACAACAACCCTGCAAAATAAGTGCTATTATTATCCCCATTTTATAATTGAGGAAACTGAGACAAAGAGAAGTTAAGTGCCTTTCTCAGGGTCACAAAACTAGCAAACCTCTGAGGCCAAGTTTGAATAGCTTTTCCTGACTCTGATCTATTCATTGCACCACCAACTAACTATCTTTGGTACATAAATGTGAACAATTATTGTTAAGAAGTTGGTTCCATTTAGAATCTTAGAAAAATCGTCTCTAAATTATCTTTAAGAAGCTCCTTGTCTGTTTTCTGAAAGCCCTGACTTTGTTTATCTCATAATACCTGATTGGATCACAGCCCAAATTATAAAAGCCCCAGGTAAAAAGAAAGGGTCAACAATAGGTCTAATAATAAAAACAGCATCAACCATCATAGCTAATCCCCTATTTAATGTTGATAGCTCATTTCTAAGGAGGAATAATTAGGATAAAGGCAGTTTCAACATCTAGTCTAAAAAATATCATTTCTTTTTAAGAGGGAAGCTTTTCCTTTGAATCTGCTGGAATATACTCCAATTATGCAGCCAGCATCACTGAAAAAGCTAATTAGAAAATGTATCAGTATTTAGGCACATTCCTTTCAATGCCTTTTCACAAATGGTTTTCATTTGAAAAGAGATCATTTTTGGACTCTAATTAGAGACTTGATCCTTGTCGATAAGGAAGAACAAAAATGGAGGCCTGTGGAGCGGAAAAACAAATTCTATCAGTAAACGTTTTACGAGAGGCCTAAAAAAAGGGAACCCACAAATGAAGCATTCGTCTGTCTTAATCCGGCCAGCAGATTGACAAAATTCAAATTGCTCCAAATGCTGAAAGGATGGCTCCCTGCTTGTTTTCCTACTGCGCAATGTTTTCAAGCTCTTTAATTTCCATTTACTGGGGAAGAATTGATTTCTCACATTTGCAGAATCTCTGCAAGCAGCAATGGCCTTGTACTTAGATCACATTAATTGTTTTGATGATTGAGTTGTAACTTCTATAATCTTTAAGTCTTTCCTGGGTAGGCTTGAATCCACAGAGGCAGGGTGGTATGGTGACAACAGCACAAGACTGGGAGTCAGAATGTCTGGGTTCTTTTCTTAGCTTTAATTAATTAGATGACTCCAGATAAGTCATCTCACCTCTCTGAGCCTCAGTTTCTTCCCTCTTTCAAATGAAAGGGCTATCTTTTAGCTCTTTTTGAATCCTCAGGGCTTAGCACAGTGCCTGGAACATAGTAGGCTCTCGATAAATGTTTATTGAATTAAACTCAACTGAATCTAAGATCCCTGCTGGCTATAAAAATTTACTTATAAGAACAAGTTCTTAACATTTAAAATGTCAGGAAGAGGATTTCCATTATTTGACCCTTATATTATCAAGACATAAAGCAGAGTGCCTAAAAGTGTTCATCACTGTCATGGATCATGCCCTACACAGACTCTAAATGAAAGAAGTATCCTCTACAGACAGTCAAGTCTTCTAGATATTCCTATTTGTAGATGGCAGGTTGTTGATTACAATGAGAAGAAGAAGAAAAACAATATGACCAACATTTCAAGATTTCCAAAGTACAATCTCCAGGGCAAGATATAAAGATACTCAAAAGAGATCTGCATAGCACAAGTAGTTGAAAATATATATTGTGAGTGTGGACTATAGAACATGAAAGTGGATGAAAAAGAATATATATATTAGATAATATATGTGTGTGTGGATGATGTTGTTTAGTCATTTCAGTCATTTCCAACTTTTTGACTGCATTTCTACTTTTCTTGGCAAAGATACTGGAAAGAGTTGCCATTTTTCTACTCCATTTCATATTATAGATGAGGATACTGAGGCAAAGAGATTTAAGTGACTTACCCAGGATCACACAGCTGGGAAATATCTGAAAACAAATTTGAACTCAGGTCTTCCTGAGTCTAGGCTCTGAACTGTACCACCTAGCTGTCTACTCACAAACACACACACACACACACACACACATACACACACACACACACACACACACAAACACACACACACACACTACTAGACTGGCAGACCACTGAATTAGTCAATCACTCTATATCTGTATTAATGGATGGATGGATGGATGGATGGGTGGGTGGGTGCATAAATAGATACATAGATAAATACCTCAGACAAATTCTTTAGATAGATGAACAATCAACTGGAGCTAGAAGTATAGTCATTCCTCACTATATCTCGGTTCACTTATCCTGGCTTTACTGTATCGGGTTTTGGTTTTTTTTTAAATATCCAATTCTGTATCGCAATTACACTTATTGTGGCACACTATTGACTGATGGAATGAAAGGGGACCAACCATAGCACTGTGTTCTGTATCCTGGGTGCTGGTTGGCTCAATGACTGTAGGTTAATAAATGTGTGCAAAAGGTTTATAGTAGAGTGGGAAGGGTTTATAAAGCCTTAAAATATATATAAATAATAAAATAAATATAACATTGTTACTTCACAGATTTTCACCTACTGCAGGAGTTTCTGGAACATAAATCCTGCAATAGGTGAGGGATTACTGAAAATGGAGAAAAAGGAGAGGGCTTAATTACATTTGGGAAACATGCATAATGTTCAAGACTATTGGATTGCTTCTTGAAATAAAACCTCTTTTGAACTCCAACATCCTTGTGATTATAATGCTCTATGGTTGTATATTGCTTAATACAACAATAACTGAAGAATAAGAATTGCAGGTGACCCTAGGGAAATAGTTGGCATATATAGATTGCAGCATATTTAAAATAATAAAATTTTGAAAATAGAGAAAAGAAGGAGGGACATTTCACAATTATGTCTATCAGAATTCTAAGGAGGAATAGAAGTGATCACTAAATAGGACATTTTGATTACATAAAATTAAAAAACTTTTATATGAACAAAACCTTTGCAGATAGAATAATAAAAGAAAATGTCAAATGGGGAGGGAGTCTTTGTGGCATAAATCACCAATAAAACACTTAGAGAGAAATGGCATAAATATTAGACCATTCCCCCAATAGATAGGCAATCAAAATACATTAATAAAATTTTCAAAGAAATAATTACAAACTATAAATGACTATGTAAAAAGATACTCCAAAGCACTAATAATAAAAAACACAGGTTCGAAGTCTTATCTCACATCCTGCAAATTAGCAAAGATAACAGAAAACAGGAATAACCAATGTTAAAAGAGCTTTGGGAGTCCAACCACTCTGTATATCAACTTGAGGCTATGAAAAAAAAAAAAAAAAGGATGATTAAAAAGCTCATATTGGTGCTATGACCTGCTCTGATGTCTGTAACTTAAGGAGGTCAAAAAATCATAAAGGTTTAATCAAAGTACATATAGCAGCAGTTTTGTCAAGCTAAAAAACTAGAAATAAAGTGGGTATTCATCCATTGAGAAAAGGCTCAATAAATTATGTCAATAAATGCAAACTGGGTCACTATGCAATACAGTCAATAGAGTTCGGAGCCTAAAGTCAATCATCTTTGTGAGTTCAAGTATGGTCTCAGACATTCAGACACACAGCAGTGTAACCCTGAACAGTTTATTTAATCCCTGTTTGCCTCAGTTTCCTCCTCTGTAAAATGAGCTGAAGAAGGAAACTACTCCACTATCTTTGCCAAGAAAACTCCAAATGGGGTCATAAAGAATTGGACACAACTGAAATGACACAAAACAACAACAATAGATGTAATAGAATATTATTGTGCTGAAATTGACAAATAAGAATTCAGAAAAATATGGAAAGATTTGTATGAACTGATGCACAGTAAAACAAATAGAACCATAAGACCAATATACACAATGATAATAGTGTAAATGGAAATATTACTAAAATGAGGCTCAACTCAAAGTAACTGAGAAACTAATAATGATCCCAGAGCATAAATAATAAAACATACACTCCTACCTCCTACAGTTTAATACAAAGAGATGCAAATTATTCCATGATGCCCTCTGGAAGACTATAGACCTTATATCAACAATGTTGGAGAGATGAAATAGCCACTACTGAAGCAGAAACTAAGAAGAGATGTAGATGAATTTTCTGTTTTTCAATAATGATCAAAAGTAGGAGACTATGGTAAATACTTCTAAGAAACTAGGATCAAAAAGTAATACATTCTCAGCATTTATTATTCTTATAGCTATTGAATATTCAGAAACAATGAGACAATGGAGAAGGATGAAGGAACAATTATAGAGCCAGAAAGATATTGGAGGCCATTTAACCCAATCCCCTCATTTTTAAACATATTTGTTCACACCTTCACTGCTTAGCTAAGGGACATATGTATCCATGGAAAGCACTCAATAAATATTTGTTGACTCAATAAATTAACTAATGGGGATAGTTAAACAGCAGAGTGGATAGAATGTGCCAGAGAGGACCTGTGCTCAAATTGGCCACAGATTTCCTAGCTATGTGACCTTGGACAAGGTACTTAACCCTGATTGTCTAGCTCTTGCTACTCTTCTGTCTTGGAATTGATACTAATACAGAAGGTAAGGTTATAAAAAATGAATTAATGACTTTTACAAAAAATAAAAGGATAATAAAATCTGGAGAAGCTAAGACACTTGCCTGAGGTCTTTGAAGATCAGAGCCAAGACTTTTTTTTTAAATTTTATTTTATTTTAGAAAATTTTTCCATGGTTACATGGTTTATGTTCTTACTCTTCCCTTCTCCCACCCCTCAAATCCCTCCCACACACACCTTAGCTGATGTACATTTCCACTAATTTTTACATGTTTTGTCAGTCAAGACCTATTTCCATATTATTGATAGTTGCATTGGGATGATCGTTTAGAGTCTACATCCCAAATCATGTCCACATCAACCCATGTATTCAAGCAGTTGTTTTTCATATGTGTTT
The DNA here is from genome assembly GCF_016433145.1 of Gracilinanus agilis. Taxonomy (NCBI): domain Eukaryota; kingdom Metazoa; phylum Chordata; class Mammalia; order Didelphimorphia; family Didelphidae; genus Gracilinanus; species Gracilinanus agilis. The sequence goes on from NC_058131.1 coordinate 619,892,458, forward strand.
CCTCTCCTGTAGTTCTTCCTCTGAATGTGGATAGTGTTCTTTTCCATAAGTCCCTTTGAATTGTCCTGGATCATTGCATTGCTGCTAGTACAGAAGCTCATTACATTCGATTTTACCACAGTGTATCAGTCTCTGTGTACAATGTTCTTCTGGTTCTGTTCCTTTCACTCTGCAACAATTCCTAGAGGTCTTTCCAGTTCACATGGAATTCCTCCAGTTCGTTATTCCTTTGAGCACAACAGTATTCCACCACCAGCATATACCACAGTTTGTTCAGCCATTCCCCAATTGAAGGGCATCCCCTCGTTTTCCAGTTTTTTGCCACCACAAAGAGCACGGCTATAAATACTTTTGTACAAGTCTTTTTACCTATGATCTCTTTGGGGGTACAAACCCAGCAATGCTCTGGCTGGATCAAAGGGCAGGCAATCTTTCAACGCTCTTTGGGCATAGTTCCAAATTGCCATTCAGAATGGTTGGATCAGTTCACAACTCCACCAGAATGCATTAATGTCCCAATTTTGCCACATCTCTTCCAACATTTATTACTCTCCCCTGCTGTCATTTTAGCCAATCTGCTAAGTGTGAGGTGATATCTCAGAGTTGTTTTGATTTGCATTTCTCTAATTATTAGAGATTTGGAACACTTTCTCATGTGCTTATTGATAGTTTTGATTTCTTTATCTGAAAATTGCCTATTCATATCCCTTGCCCATTTATCAATTGGGGAATGGCTTGATTTTTTTTATAATTGATTTAACTCCTTGTATATTTGAATAATTGGGCCTTTGTCAGAGTTTTTTGTTATAAAGAGATTTTTTCCCAGTTTGTGGTTTCCCGTCGGATTTTGGGTGCATTGTTTTTGTTTTTACAAAAACTTTTTAATTTAATGTAATCAAAACTATTTATTTTATATTTTATAATTATTTTCTATAATTTTCTCTTGCTTGGTTTTAAAATCTTTCCTTTCCCAGATATCTGACAAGTATACTATTCTATGTTCACCTAATTTTCTTATAATTTCCTTCTTTATATTCAAGTCATTCACCCATTCTGAATTTATCTTGGTGTAGGTTATGAAATGTTGATCTAAACCTAATCTCTCCCATATTGTTTTCCAATTTTCCCAGTAGTTTTTGTCAAATAGTGGACTTTTGTCCCAAAAGTTGGAAAGCCAAGACTTCTGAAGAGGATATATTAAGAGGAAGCAAAGGAAGAACTGGGAAAGAAGTTTCAAATAAGCAGCAGCAAACTGAAACTGTAAGTATCCCTCTCCATAGTAGCCAGTGTTTCCTGTGTCTGAATTCTCATACTGCTTGACTTAACATAGCACCAAAAAGACAAGTGATGCTTCCAGAAACAAAACCCAAGAAAATATCCATAAGTAAAAAATTTGGGTGACTTCTTAAGCTGTAAAGGGTTACAGAAAATTTGCATAGAGAAAAAGGAACTCAAGGACCATCAAAGACCATCACAACCACACTGACCCAGTTGTGTCAGGGACTCCTTCCAACTCTCTCTCTCATTTTTATACTGCTCTACATTATAAGAAAAACAACTTTGAAAAACCTTAAAAATCTGACCAATGCAATGATAAATCATTAAGTCAGAGGGTAGAAGATCAAAAATGCTACCCACCTCCTTCCAGAGAGATGATGGACTTAAAATGAAAAATAAGAAAAATTTTTGGACATGGCCATTGTAAGAATTTATTCTTTGAAACTAGACATATCTATTGTGAGGATTTTTAAAATATTTTTAATTAAGAGGAAGGGAAGTGATGGAAGTCATTGGTGAATATAATAACTGAATGTCAAAATAAATAAAATTTAAATGTGTGTGTATATGTACTGTCCACTTTTTCACTGCAAAATGGTGATAGTTATCTTACACAACACAAATAGCTTATCATACCCAAGTCTTTCCCTAAGTAGGGTATAGCTAATAACATCTAAGAGGAAGATCACCTGGCTATATTTCCCAGAGAAACATCTATGCATTGCTCAGTCCCCTTCATTCACAACTCTGTATCTATCACTTCTCTTTTCTCCTATTATCTGTGATAATTGGATGCTCTCTGACCATCTGCATGCCATGCTCCCTAACCCCAGCTTCCACTCCCTTCCTCTTACTCCAGTGTTCAACCTGGATCCCTGTGCTTCTTGTAAAAATTCACCATATCTTACCCAACTCAGGAGCTAGGTCAAATCAATACTATCATTCTTGGGAGGGATAAGTTAATCAATTTCCCTATGACTTCACTCTCTATTCCTATTATTTCTATGACCAAAACACTCCTGCCTGGCTTCTATTCCCCTTTATATGCTATTCTCCTCCTGATAGAATGTAAGCTTTTTAAGGGACTGTCTGTTTTTTTTTTTTATATTAGTATAGTACCTTGCACATAATAAGTACTTAGTGAATGTTTTTTCATTAATTCATTTTGTTCATTTGTCAACCACTTATGAGTTTGGGTTTGCAAGGTCAGCACACAGGAAGCTTTTAATTTCTGCATTATTAAGCCTACATTTGGATAAACTTCCCCACAAGAAAGGTAGCATCTAAGATACAGGCATAGCATCTAATATAAAAGCTTCCCTTTACTGGGTCTCTCACAACCACCTCTAATTCTAATGAATGTATTTTAGGGTTTAAGTTATTTGATCAAAGTATTAATAATAATCACTAAATACCAATGATAATATAGATGACTTAAAAGATGGATACAAAGATTTTAAAACATGTAAACACCTAAGTACAATTTTTATTTTTCTCTTTCTCTGCTTTCAAGAGAAAATTTCAATTCCTCCTATTCTTTTTTTGGGGGGAGGTATCCAAACCTGCTGAACTCTTTGTACCATTTTATATTGGTAATAATTGTGGTATTTGAAAGTTATCATTTGATCTTCGAAGACACATGAACAACAGAATGGAAAACTAGACATTTTTTTAAAATTTATATTTTTTAGAAAAGTTATCCATGGTTACATGATTCATGTTCTTACTTTCCCCTTAATCCCCAAACTCCTCCCCCTTAGCTGATGTGCATTTCCACTGGTTTTAGCATGTGTGATCAATCAAGATTTATTTACATATTATTGATAGTTGCATTGGTGTGGTCGTTTCGGGTCTACATCCCCAACCATATCCTCATCAACCCATATGTTCAAGCAGTTGTTTTTCTTCTGTGTTTCCACTCCTGTAGTTCTTCCTCTGAATGTGGGTAGCATTCTTTTCCATAAATCCCTCAGAATTGTCCTGGGTCATTGCATTGCTGCTAGTGCAGAAGTCCATTACATTCGATTTTACACAGTCTCTGTGTACAAAGTTCTTCTGGCTCTGCTCCTTTCACTCTGCATCAGTTCCTGGAGTTCTTTCCAATTCACATGGAATTCCTCCAGTTTATTATTCCTTTGAGCACAATAGTATTCCATCACCAGCATATACCACAATTTGTTCAGCCATTCCCCAATTGAAGGGCATACCCTCATTTTCCAGGAAAACTAGACATTTTCTCTGATCCCCACAACTTCACAAACATCTTCAAAACAGAAACCATGCCAAAAGATAAATATTAAAAAAATTTTAGTTATCTCCATGGTCTAGGATACCTGAAATCTAAAAGAAGGTTTAAAAAAAACCATAAAACTTACTGACCTTGAGCACAATTTGCACCTGTAAGGGGTTAAAAGGGGTTTTGATTGGGTGATTATTAAAAGGTTTGGTCACCAGGGAATTGAATAATTATCAATCCCTAATTAAAGAATAACCTCAAGTCAAAATGACTTTATGTAAGTTTATTTATAAATGAAAAGAGGAAGAGAAAAATAAAGAAAATGAGAGGGAGTATAGGATAAGTAATCTAACACACTAAGTAATTTGCCCTGGCCTCCTTGTTCAACCCAGGCATATCTAATTAATCTCAGTTGGAGGAGCCTCAGCCTTGAGCCTAAGGCCAAAGGGCCAGAGGGCCCTAGAGAGCCAAAAATGAATGAAGCAGAACCTTCAGTCACAGAATCTCTTTTGAAAGAGAAGTTTCTTTAGAAAAGTCCGGGCAGATTTAGTCTTTAAACTCACAAGGTATAGTTCCAAGGGAAAGATTTAAGAACAGTCTCACCAGGGTCTCAGGGTCCCAGCCAGAGCTCCTCCACAAACCAAGCCACAAACCAGAAGAAGAATTACAGGAAGTTGTTGCTGTCTCTTAAAGGCACTTCTTTTTCATCACTTCCTGTGCCTTCCTCCTAGTTTACGTGTCCAATCACAAGAGACACTTTGCTTAGGACTGCCTAGGAGGTAGTCAGTAGTTTTTCATTCATCACTCACTCTAGCACACATGGGTCACAGATCTCCCAACTTGTGAATAAAGTGGTAATGTTTTTACCTTTGGTGATTAAATCTAAAGATGTGTAGGGCAGGTTTAATTTCATTATCACACAATCCTCTCCCACCTTCCAGGCTACTAGCAGTGTGGCCACACTAGGATCCAAGGACATAACACAGGTACACAAGGAAAATCCACCACAAAATACCCATCCTCTCCCTCCTTCTTTCTAGTGCCATGGAGACTCCAAGTTCAGAAATCTGTCCTGGCTTTCCTAGATAGTCAGGCAGTCATAGCCCCTCAGGAGTGAAAGCCTGCTGGGCACCACAACTTTATAACATCAGCACTGCAAAAGTCAGACCTACTAGTGTCAGGGCAGATGACTTTATAGCATCAATAGAGCTGAAGCTGAGCCAACAATCCCTCAATGCTATAATAAATATAACACTACATAAATGTTGTTGTTGTTATTATTATTATATTATTATTCCAGCAGAGCCAGTACTAGGCAAATAACCCTATATCACAAGTACTTTAACGCTCCAAACTGCCAGTGCTGGGCCAAAGGAGTAAGAAACAAAGGGATTAGACACAAAGAAGGGACACTGTGTAAGAGGGAGCTATGCTCTATTCCATGAAGCTTAATACAAAGAGCATGGTATCTACCGAATGCCAGTTATAATCACCTCAAAGTCAGATAAGGCAGAAACCTCAGTTGGTGGTCCATGAATTGCTAAAAGGATATAGAGACACTTTGAGACAGAGAACCCAAGGAAACTACTATTAGAAGGAAGGAGTCAGAAGGTGAGTGATGGGGAAAATAAGAGATGGGCAAGACTGAAATTATCTGACATTTCAGGAAGAAGTAAACTTCATAAATCAACAGGAAAAAATAGTAACCACAAAAGAAATGTGGCCTCCAAATATAATAAACAAGTCCAAGTCTATATAAATAAATACTGAAAAATAAAGGGAAATGATTCAACATTTGATGAAACAAAAGACTATGGAATTTAAAGAGAACATGGAGCCACAGCATGCTATTCCTCAATGGTAGAAAAGAGAAATGAGAAGTATGACATCAGAATTTATGGCCTTCAGAGCAAAAATAAATGGACAAAATAGTAAAATGAATCTTCAGTAGCAAGTCTCACCAAATAAAGAAAATGACAGTATAGACAGGGATGTATATGACATGGGATCCTGAGTTTCCTTTGGATACCTCAAACCATAGAAGTATTTCAGGTCTAACAGAGAGTAGGAAAATCCCTTCCCTTCCTTGCATTCTTGTTAATGCTGAGGAAAAGATGACTCTGGGCATCAGAAATTCACAATAAGGAAAGACCCCTGAGAGAAATATTCCCCTTGGATTGTCCCCTAGGTTTTGAGATGGACACAGATATACATATTCCAGTTACACTCTGATATCATCAGACTGTAATCTAGGACATATACTTGTCCCCTAACCTATGCCTGGTCACTCCCTGTGTCTTTGGAACACAAAATATCACGTTAGCCCCAGTCAGATAACAAATAGCTGCCACTTCTGCCCAACCTCATTCCATTCCATCATCACTACTCATGTATACCCTGTTGTCAAAAGGGATATATAAAACCCAGAACACATCTCTTCCAGGGGGCAGTATCCCACCTGTGCTGTCCTCCCACCCAAATTCAACATGAATACCAAATTAATAAATTTCTCTTTTTATTTTGAAGCTAATTTATGGAGTCTTGAATTCTTGCAAAGGGTACCTGTCCTAAACCTAGGGTTTACCTCAAGTCCCCCCATAACTTATATACAGAGATGTGAAAGGCAGTCAAGAAAAGAAATAAAAAACAATAACATTAAAATAAAATATACTTACTATGCAAGCAAAATGTTGATCTCAAGACCAGATGGGTAAAAAAAATCTAAGAATCTCCTAAAAGAATATGACAGGAAAATAATTTTTATTAAATTTAGAATTTTGATTAAGAATTCCAGGAAGCCAAGGCATTCAGAGTAATGGAAGAATTTCAAAGAGAAATATCACCAATTTGGGTACTAATAGCATAACAAAGTTAGTGTACCTCTTTTCATTCCATTCCATTTTTACTTAATTAACTGGAACCAGATTTCCAGGAGTTTTTGTGAATTGGCCATTGAAGCCAAATTGCTATTCTTTGTTTCAGGTTTGGAAGAAACTAGAATGAACTAGCACATTCTCTGGCTCTCTGGGTTTGTTCCAGTAAATGACCATATGTAGTTTTTTTATTCTGTTTGCCTACTAGTTCTAAGAATAGGCTTCATCTCATAATTCTCATATAACTAAATTACACCAGACTTGATTAACTAAGTTTGCATCTCAGTAAGATTGTCGTCCTTTGCATTTTCAGTGTCTCTGGGTAAAGGGACAGCACCTTTGTGCAGAGTTGAGGTCAACAAAAGAGGACTAGCAGGGTTTTTGTTTGCAAATATTCATAATAAAAGAGGCTTGGAACCAGGTAAGCTAAGGACTAGGACTTCAGGCTCTTAGTCTAGTGCCTAATTTCATTTGCATAGGAATCAAAAAGAATTTGGAGAATGAGGCTCACCTTGGCACCCTAACATCTACACAGCTCCTAAGAATATGATATAGTTTTAGGGGGAGTCCCAAAAATAGATTTGGGGGCACAATATCCTAATCAGGATATAGTAGATGTTAAAAATAATTTCTTCACCCTAAGTTGGATAGTTGTCTGGGAACATGGACTTTGAATCAGCACCAGACACAGAAAATCAAAAGAAAAGACAGTTTAGTCTTGGGCATTCTGCTAGCTTCTGTTGCCTGCCTGGATGAATGGTTTATAGTACTTAACTGTGCAACAGTAGAACTATAGGTAACCATGTCAGAGAGAAGCTTTCTAGCAACCATATCTCAACAGATGACAACATAGAGTACCAACTGTCTGCAAAAGGCTAAATAGCTAAAGCCTGGCAGATGGAAAGAGAGAAGCATTTGACAACTATTAGATCAATAGAAACCTAGGGAAAATGGTATGATTCCTAAGAGGTCGAGATAAATGAGCTAAGTAACATCACTAGAAAATATCTACAGTTTTGGTAGTCAATGTAATTATAGATACTTTGTGATCTGGTCACATATCTTTATGTATGTGCCTTCTAAGCATATGTCCTAGACACATCAGTTCCTGTGTGCCCTTTACATATGTGCTCTGACCACATGCGTTTCCTACTTGTTTGTTCCCTGGTTACATATAATCTCTGAACATTTACCCTTACCCATCAGTCCTATGGTTACCCAGTATGAGAGAGAAAGGGTCAGGACGGTGTCCATGGATTTTTTTTGTCACTATATTTGCAAGGCACTTTGAGTAAATGTCATTTGCTTTTTAACTAGTATAATGTGTCATTTGGCTGGCTGATAAAAGTAAACACATTAATGGGAGCTCATGAGCAGTATTGAACAGTTGCTGACCAATAGAATAATTCCAACCTGAGATAGTTTTTCTGAGTGTCCACAACAAGATACTTATTCTTATGCTCCTGGTTTTTACCTTATGTATTTCAAGTTCTCTATAGATAAACCTAAATACAGTTACATTGACCCATTATCAATAAAGACAGCATTTGCCTAATAATGAAACCATTCACCCTATGGAGTCTTTTCCACAGTTTCACTTTCATAAACCAACTGAAAAACCTTTATTTTGCCTTATATGATTGGGGATTGGAGGATTGTTTTCAAGGCAAACCCTGGATCACATTTATATTCTTCAGCGTTTGATATAAAAATATCCTCAATTTTTTTCTAGTGCCTGAAGTGAGGCATTGTGCTAAGCTCTGGGGGTACAAAGAAAGAGAAAAACAGAGTCCTTGCCCTAAGGAGCTCACATTCTAATGGGGTGACAACATGTAAAAAAACTACATATCAAATGTACACAGTGTCATTCTAAGTGTAATCCAAAAGAGATGGCAATTGCAGGAGTGGGGAAGACTGGGAAAGGCTTCTTAGAAAAGGTGGGATTAACTCTCTATCTTAAAGGAAGTCAGAAAATGGAGAAGAGGGGAAGAGCCTTCCAGGCATGGAAGAGAGCCAATGAAAAGGCACAGAGTTGAAGGAGAGAGTGTTGTATGTGAGAATAGCAAGAGGTACAACTAAGATAATAAAAAAGCAAACTTATGGTATATATTTATGTATCATATATAGGATACATCATGACATCATGGCATCATATATATATATATATATATATACATGCATATATATGACTGTGTGTGTATTGTTTTGTCAATGCCTTTTTCCATATAAAATAATATGTCTTGCTTTGCAGATCAGGTGAGAAAAGAGTTTCAGTAGTCCTTGTGACAACAAAACCATATAAAGATAGCCACAGTTGAAATAACAAATGCCAAACTTTGGTCCTTCCCTTTTTCTGGACTTGCTTCAAGATTCATAGGCAAAAACAAAGTGTCTGCTGCCACTTAAAGACTGCCATTTCTTCTGAGGTTAATGATGCTAGGAGCAGGTGTTCAGCCATAAGCAACTTCAGAGAAAGTCAAAGGTAGGGTTAGCCTTAATGATCAGGCTTGAAGAAAGATTTGTACCAACAAAACCAAAGGTTACAGACTACTGTGTATTAGTTTGTCAGGCTCTTCCTCAGAATTCTTGATTCATGTCATGCCTACTTGCTTCTTCATGGCGGCCCAAGTTTCTAATCCAGATCTCACTTGATGCCTTAGTGTGATTGAATGCATTCTGATGCCCCTAGCTTCTTCCAAACAGAAACCTTCTGATCACAGGATTTACTAATTCAAGAAGCCTCAGTCCATATGATGGGAATTGTCCCAGTCCTTAGTTGGTCCAATGCCTGGTACTGGCAAAAGGCTAAACAAGGAAGGACAAATGAAAATAGTACAACAAGGGAGAGTGATGGGGACAGTGAGGGAGAAGGTGGAAGAAGGGAAAACAAGTAGTAATGTTGCTGAGCTACAAATAAGCTCTGTCATCCCACTGAAAATTTGGACAATTGAGAGAATTGTTTTTAAAGATTGGGCAATATATTATAATTCATGTGAGCTTTGTTGTGGTGAATAATTTACAGTCAAATTTTCTAGATGCTATTTGCATAATGGAAGAAAATAAGGAGAAAGAAAGGTTCAAACCTGGGTGGGATTTTGTTGGAATGCTGGCAGCTTTCAAAAATAACAAAACAAAACTGTGACCCTTCAGTCTCATCATTGGTAATTCTTGAGGGCACAAAGTAATTGGAAGGCAGAAAGTAGTTGTTTTCATATACAAAGTTCCTGCTTAGCACAAAGGCTGAGATTGCCCCATAAACCCCATATTGAGTCCTAAAACTACCAAACACTACTCTGCTTAAATTATTCCATTGTGCTGGAATAAAATATATGCAGTCTTTTGGCTTCCTAAACCAAGGCTCTAAGCCCTTCTCTTAGATAGGTTTCAGGGACATTTAGAACTAGAGGGAAAGGAAAAAGGGATGTAAGAATAAGTTCCCTGTTGTTTCAAAAGCAACATTTTTCAAGTTGAGAATAAGCACAAAACGTGTAAGACATCAGAGACCATCAATAGTGACATACAGACTGAAACTGAGACCCATCAGTAGTCAAAGGAGATCTCACCATTCTCTGGAGCCAAAGGAATTAGAACCTGGAAGGAACTTCAGAAATCACATAGTCCAACTTCTCATGTTAGTGGCATGGGTTTGGAAGGATACTACTTTGGAAAAGGACCATAATGTTTGCAAGATAAGACCAATTCTTGTCATTGCCTTACTGTAATGGAAAGCATGCTAGACTACCAGGAGTTAAGAGAGAACTCAGCTTAAATCCTACTTCTGATTTTGACCAGCTTTGTGAGCCTAGAAAAGTAATTTAACTCTTCTGTAAAGTTTGAACACTATCTCAATAAGTTATGGTTATAAGTTCAGTATTACAAGTTTGATTCACTCTTTGTACAGTACTTCTTGCTATGTTTTGTGTATGCCAACATTATTTCATTTTCTACTGACTCTAGAAAAAGCATAAATGAGAATATACCATCCAATACTTCATTCTTCTGGATCATGGCCCTAACTCAGTTCTTTTCCTCCACTACGTAGCAGCCTTCTCACCTGAAAAATCACCACACTCCTATAGGTCCCTCTTCTAATCATTTCCTCCCAGAACTTTCATTTTAAAGAAAGTTCCCAGATAAGTCAAATTCATTCCTTCATTCTACTCTGAACTCCTATGCTGATTCTCTAGACTTCTTTCTGTCTTCCCCTCCCTTTTTAGATTCATTTTCTATTTTGTCTTCTTTCTGTTAGAATGTAAGCTCTTTGAGAGTAGGGACTGGCTTCCTTTTTGTTTGAATTTGTTTTAAAACAGTGCCTTACAAGTCTTTTAAACTCAGTGCCCAAAGGTAACTTGCTAAAACTATTCATAGTAGTGGTTCTTATCCTAGAGTCTATATTTTTTCATGGCTAACTGTAATTCAATATAGTTGGATTCTTTTGTAATCCTAAGTATTTCAACTTATGCATTTAAAAACATTGTGCTAATAAGGGTTCCATAAGCTTTACCAGATTTCTAATGGAGGACCATGACTCTCCCCACAAAAAAAAGACTAGCTGCCAACTTAAAGTGAATTTCTATACCAAGTATAAGTCTATACACCAAGATCACATAAGTGAAATCAAAGCAAGATTATTTTTAAGGAAAAAAAATTTAGAACTCTGTAACAAAAGCTACTAAATTGTTCAGACACTTTGACCTACCTATACTACTAATAGAACTATAATCTAGAGGAAAAAAAGGAAGCACACCTTTGCAAAGAAAAATATTTTCTTAGCTCTTTTCATAATATCCAAGGGAAGCATGAGGTACCTATTAGAGAAGAGCTAAACAAATTATAGTATGAGAACTTAATGGAAATTATTTTGCCATAAGAAATGATGGAAAGGAGAGTTTCAGAGGAAATTGGAAAACTCTCTGTAAACTAAAAGAGCAGATAGGTGGTACAACAGATAGAGTGCCAGGCCTTAAGTCAGAAAGTCTCATCTTTCTTAGTTCAAATTTGGCCTCTGGCATTTGCAAGCTATGTGACCCTGATCAAGTCTTTTCACCTTGTTTGCCTCAGTTTCCTCATTTGCAGAATAAGCTGGAGAAGGAAATAGCAAGTCCATTTCAGTATCTTTGCCAAGAAAACCCCAAATGGAGTCATGAAAAGTTGGAAACTACTAAAAAATGACTTAACAACTATAAATTTATGTCAAGCAAAGTGAGTCAAACTAGAAGAACAATTTATATGATGATAAAATTTTAGAAAAAACTCTAAAAGGATTTAAAATTAATCAATACAATGATAAACCACAAGACCAAAAGAATGAAAATGAAATATTTCTCTCATCTCTTGCCAGAGAGATGATGAACTTAGAATGCAAAAGGAGATACATATTTTTAGTCATAGCCAATGATCAAATTTGTTTTGCTAGAATATGATTTTTTTAGCAAGGGTTTTATTTTTTAAAATTTGCTCAATGTGTGAAGAAGATAGTGGAAGGGACAAATTATGAAGGCTTGCAAAAATAAATTAATTTTTGGAAAACAAATTGATAGAGAGCACCTAGGTTTAATCAAGGCTATTCTACTTAATACCAATTTGATTCTGTGCAAATTTCACATTCCGTCATTTCCAAAATGAGTCTGTTGGACTTAATGACTTCTGGCATCTCCACTAGCTCCAAATCTGAATGCCACTGGGATTCAAGTGCAAATCAAAATGGTCTCTAATCAAAAGATGTTCCAGTCGTGTTTTGTGATGTTATGTTAAGGATTTTGTCATAATTTATCAATGATGTTATTGTAAAATGATGCCAATCTGAAATATTGTAGGTAGAATATCTGCATGATATTTCATTTGGAAATCTAGCAAATTTCTTAACTGGATAAGATAAAGCAACTCCTCATACAGTGGAGTCATTTGAGATTTTGGCATAAAACCAGAGGTTCTATATGTATCCTTAGATGATTATCATTCATTCTGCATTCTACAGCAAAGAGAAGATATTGGAGTTCACATAAGGAAATATGAAGGGAGAAAATAACACCCTACTTGAAATCAACACCTGTAAAAATATATTAAACATTCTTTATTGTCTCCATTTGGAGATAGACTAGCAACTACTTAACTATGGAACTATACATATTGGCCAGACATGTTTATGATAGGGTGATATGCTGTAATTACATTTCCTCCAAATGTACTAGTCTCAGATAGAGGAACTTTTGTTTAATTTCATTTTGGGGTTGTTTTTGTATTACATTTCAAACAAATCAGGGTTTGATAAATTATTTAGCAGTAGCTGGCTAACCGATCCAGCACCCCCTGCACACAAAGTGAATTTGATTCAAGTAAATGTATTTTTGACAAATGACTTCTGCCTGCATGATTTATCAACTTAATGTGGAGTAGCCCTGCAACAGCATGGAACTAGTTCTGTTTTGCATTTTGGACCCTGCGTTGTAGGCTAGGAGGAAGATGGCAGAAAGTATGATTCATTTCCGAATGACAGCTAGGGGGAAAAATGGTTTGCATTAAGTTGACGGTGTGTGGTTCAAACATCCCCCCCACCTCTATCTCATCCCCCTAAAAGGCAATAAAGATACACATAACTTAACACGAATCACTAGTGGTGGAAATTGTAGAGGGGGGAATACCAATAACTTTAACTAAATCTATTAAATGTTAAGCCACTAATTAACTTTTTGTATCATAAACCTAGTTCTGAAAACCTTCATGCAGAAGAGAGCTAGAGGTCACCACCATGACATTAAACTAGCCTAAGTACAGACCTTGAATCTAGCTTCAATGTGGAAAAAAATCTAGAACTTAAAAATGTCCTGAGAATCTTGTCAGAATACTTTTTGAGAGTTAGGGTTGGGGGCTCTTGTTCAGCTTTTGTTCTCTTAAACCCCCATATGTTGAATTGATGTTAACATTGACTTTGTCTTGGGCTACTTTGCAACAACGAAGTATGATGTGCTGAAGCAGAAGATTTCAAAGGATGAGACAACATGGAGTAGTCGAAAGAGCTAGGGACAGGTAAGTAATACAGTGGCTAGAGCACTGAGGAAAGGGTGAGGAAGACTAGAGTTCAAATCTAGTCTCAGACACTTCTGAGTTGTATGATCCTAGGCAAGACTCTTAACCTCAGCATAAGTTTTCTCAAATGTAAATAAAGATGATAATAGCTCCTGCCTCCTAAAGTTGTTGTTAGGATCAAATGGTGTAATTATAAAGCATTTAGGACAGCCACAGAGCCTGGCACACAGTAGGTACTTCATAAATAATTCCTTTCTCTTGTCTTCGAATGTCCCTTCTACCTCTAATCCTCTGCTCCTGTTATATGTATGTAGTTTAGGAAAACATCCATCTTATCACAGGTAGTCAGTAAAGGTGGTAGAAACATACAATGTGGTAGTTGGAACCTTTGATTCAATTCAGGGATTTACAAGCTAAGACTTATCAAAGCAATCTACCCCTATACCCAGTGGGTAGAAGTGAATATTTAACAACAGCCCAAATCAAATTATATCAGAAAAGAAGAGCCTGAGATTCAATATTCCTCTATCAAAACCTGCACTAACAATATGGAAATAAGTAGTAGAGTTGATAAAGCACCAAGAAGACTCATCTTTATGAGTTCAAATCCATCCTTTTGATACTTAATAGCTGTGTGAGCTTCGGTGAGCCACTTAACCCTGGTTGCCTCAGTTCCTCATATATAAAATGAATTAGAGATGAAAATGATAACTCACTCCAATATATCTGCCCCCCAAAAACTCCAAATGGGATCATGAAGAGTCAGACACTATTGAAAGACAATTGGAAAAGAAAAGAAAAAAATGTTTTTCTAATTTTTTTCATTTGGTAGTATAATCACAGATCAACGTTCCCCACCCTTTTTCAGGTGAAATATGACCCTGTGAATAGTGTAATGCTACAAAAAAAAGAATATTTGTAAAGTTTTAGAGAGTCTTCCAACTCACTTCTCCTTGGGCAAAATATTTGACATCCTTAGGCCTCCGTTTCCTCATATGCAAAACAAAGGAATTTGTTCTAAATTTAAAACTAGGACACTAGTAGCCTAAATACAAGATAATTTGGGAGTAGGGTAGGAGTCTACATTGGAAGTCAGATAAGAGACCAGGAAAGGCCTCATGTCAGAGGTAGGGTTTGAGCTATGCTTTCCAGAATGCTAGAGATTCCAAGTGGTGGAAGGGAAGAAGAAGCACATTGTTGGCCCACAGAATAACATATGCAAAGGCACAAAGTGGAATATGGGATGAAGACAGGATGGAAGATGTGATGTCACATGTGAGGGATGGCCATAGAGAAATATGTCATAAAACTGGAAAAGTCAACTGAAGTCAAATTATGAAGGAATTTAATGGCCAACAGAGGAATTTCTTTTTGCTCCCAGAGGTCACAGAGAGCTATAGAAATTTCTTGAGCAGAGGAAGGGCATACTCAGACTTGTGCTTTAGGAAAATCATTTTGTCAGTTATATTGGAGGCATGCATTTAGGGGATGGAGATACTGTAATCCCTCCTGCTTCTTGGCCTGTCTTTCAGGGACTGTTATGTCCCCGAACCTCCAGACCTTATTCTTGTTTGGCCTGATGAAGTTCTTCAAGACTCACAGGATACAGCAGTACTTCCTGACTAGACTTCCAGAGGCCTTAGAAGCACAATTCTGAGCCCTGTTGGTATTCTCCATAAGGCTAGGCTTTAAGACCTAGGACTCCCCAAATGCCCAAATTCAATAATTAAGATCCTACCCTTGAAACTGAATTTACAGGCTTCCTGGGACACAGCAATGCCACTTCTACTAAGCTAAGGGGAATCATTGCTTCTGGATACTACTAGGACACAGCAGAGTCAGACTTGTGACTATCTCCTGGCAGGGTTTCTGGAATCCACTCAAGACAAAAGTAGTCAAGTAGAACAGTGGGTAGAACAATGGACTTGAAGTCAGGAAGACCCGAGTTCAAATCTTGCCTCAGATACTAGTTTTGTGATCATGGATCACATGCCTCAATAAATGGGAATGATAATATCATGTATATCAAAAGGTAGTTGTGAGGACCAGGTGAGATGATATAGAGAAAATGCTTTATATATATTAAATTACTGTAAAAACGTTAGTGCAGGTCCTATTTCACCTTGCCTTAGACCAGTGATTCCCAAAGTGGGCACTACCACCCCCTGGTGGGTGCTGCAGTGATCTAGGAAAGCAGTGATGGTCACAGGTGCATTTATCTTTCCTATTAATTGCTATTAAAATAAAAAAATTAATTTCCATGGGGCTAAGTAATATTTTTCTGGAAAGGGGGCAGTAGGCCAAAAAAGTTTGGGAACCACTGGCCTAGACCAGGATACCAGACACCCAGGGATACAGCAACATCACTTCCCCTCATATTGACATTCTATCTTGACTTGTCTCCTTCTACCATATTCCCACCCCTTACTTCCTCCAGTGCAATAATACTGAATCCATAACAGCCAAAGAACAAACCCCTCTCCCCAAGTCCTGCTGCCCACTCTCGCCTCTCATTCTTATCCGCATCAACCATCACCCATTTCATTTCCCAGAGCTACCTGCCCCTTTGACTATGCTCTCTAGAACTCTATTGCTCCTTCCATCTTATGATGATTACTCAAACTTGTCTGCCCACAAATGGCATTGAATCCCTAGCTATCCTTTCTAGTCCTAGTCATACCTTCCCTTATACACCAGTGTGGTAGAAGCAATATCCTAATCCCCTTTCCTCCATGCAAATTAAGCTAATTTAAATTTAAGTTTAAACTATTCTTCCAAAACGACCAAAGTTCCATCTTCTCTCTGATGATTGGGTGGCAAACCTCAAAGTGAAACTCAGAGACCAGAGAATGTCACTTGGCTGAATCAACTCACAGTGTCCTCAATGCATATTGTTCGATATCCTTTTCCTGATATGGCTAAGTAAATCTCCCTTTGTTAACTATTGAAGGATTTATATATGCAATTTTGTTTCACTATTTAACCAAAACTCTTAAGGGTCTAGTCTGGGGCAGGTCTAGTCCAATTGCCAATCATCTTACTAGTACTAATAGGAGAACTATAACACTGCTAACCCACCATTGTCACTTCTAGACTATATTCCAAATTTACTATTCAGATTCTCCTTTTATTATTCAAAATTGTCACCCAATCCAGATCCTGATGGCCATAATATACTGACTCCCAAGACATTCACTCTACTTTCTCAGTGATTTCAGTGAAGACATCACAATATCCCTCTCTGCTCCAAATACTAGACCTTATGGCTAAGAAAGATATTGATAAGCTGGAGAGTGTCCAGAGGAAAGCAATACTGATGGTAAAGGTTATTGAGTCCATGTCATGTGAGTTACTTAAGGAAGGAGGCTTGTTTAACCTAGAGAAGATTCAGAAAGGACA
Source organism: Gracilinanus agilis (assembly GCF_016433145.1). NCBI lineage: Eukaryota > Metazoa > Chordata > Mammalia > Didelphimorphia > Didelphidae > Gracilinanus > Gracilinanus agilis. The sequence goes on from NC_058131.1 coordinate 619,909,270, forward strand.
CAAATGCTACCTTTAAGTTTTTGGAGCACTACATGTGGTGTATGTGGATGAAGTTTCAGATTTATTCCATTTGGCCCTAGCGGACAAAACAAGGAAAAGATAGAATTGCCAAGAGGTCAACACAGGCTAATATCAGGAAAGACTTACTAATAATTAAATATGTCTGATTATGAAGTGGGCTGCCTAATAGGTGGTGAGTTCCTCCTCTTCAGAGATCTTCAAGTAGAGGCTGAATGACTGTTGTAGTGAGGATTCCTTTTGTGCATAGGTTGAACTAAAGATGACCACTGCTATTCCTTTGAACTCTTGAATTTTATGACCTGCCTTCCTATTAAGGGCATTGACATGTCCCTCAACTATCCCACCTTTCTGTTCTTAAATCTATTCAAATTCCATATCCTCCTTTCCCACCTCAGATACACACAGGGATGATCATACCCTTGATGTTGTTATCATCTACAAGTATTCCGCTTTCATGTTCATAAACTCCAAAATCTCATTATCTGATAATAATCTTCAGTCATTCCATCTCTCTGAATGCCTCACTCACCACAGAAGGTATTTTAACTCTTCTGTCTTTAAGCCTCTCACAGAACCCTCAAGTCCCTCAGCCTTCTCAGTTGAGGCCCTCAAGTATTGCTTCGCTGAAAGTATCAAGGCTGTACATAATGAATTTTTTGTCTCCTTTCATATCTTGAATCCCTCTGATGTCTTCCCCTATTATGCACTACTTTATTTTAGTCTGATGAATAGGTGACCCTTCTTTTTATCAAGGCCAATACCTCTACATATGCCCTTGAACTTATTCCTTCCCATTTTCTACCACATATTGCCTCTATTGTCATTCCTATTCTGCTTGCCTTGGACTCTCCATCTATCTATTTGCTCTTCCATTTCAAATGCTCTGGATAAGGTCGCTTATGTTGTCAGTATACATTCAAGGGACATTCACATAGATGATGAGGTTGATGTACACATTGCCAGAGCTAATTCAGTGTTTAGGAGCCTCCAAAGGAAAGCGAGAGAGAGAAGAGGTATTAGGCTGCCTACCAAACTGAATATCAACAAAGCCATTGTACTGGCTTCATTGTTTATGCTTGTGAAACCCAGACAGTACACCAGTGCCATGCCAGGAAATTGAATAGTTTCCATTTGGATTGTTTTAGGAAGATTCTGAAGGTCACCTGGAAAGATAAGGTTCTAGACACTGAGGTCCTTCAACTGCCAAACATTCAGACTCTTCTACAGAGAGCGTAGCTCTGATGGGCTGATGACATTGCTCAAATGCCAATTGTATATTTTCCTAAAAGACTATTTTTCCAAGAACTTACACAAGGGCTCACACAGAGGTCAGGAGAAGTGATACAAGGACACTCTCAAAGTCTCTCTGAAGAACTGTAGAATTGATTGTGATACATGAGAGATACTGGCACAAAACCATCCACCATGGTATGCCTGCATCTAAGAAGACTCTGTGCTCTAAGTGTAAAGCAGAATTGCAATAGTTCAAAAGAAATGAGAGGTACACAAATTTAGAGACATCTCCATCCCAAATGTTCATATAAGCTATATGTGAACAAACTGTGGTCAAACCTTCTGAGCTCATATTGGTATGATCAACCATAGTTGGACATATTGTACATTGATGTTGACATAGTGATGTCATTTTGGTCTTCTTCAAGAATGAAAGACAACCAACCAACTGCCCACAAAAAGGCTCAAACTTCCCTTATCCTTAAAAATCCCCTCACGCGATCCTATCATCCCTATTAGCTATCCTCCTTACCATCCCTACTAGCTATCCTCTTTATCTTCATGATTAAACTCTTAAAAAGCTATCTGCTTTTCCAATTGATAGTCAAAGGATATGAACAGGCAGTTTTCAGAATAAGAAATCAAAGCACTCAATAATCATATAAAATATTCTAAATCACTCTAATTAGAGAAACGTAAATTAAAACACCTCTTAGGTACCACCTCACACATATCAGATTGGCCAATATGACATTAAAGAAAAATGATAAACATTAGAGGTGATGTGGCAAAATTGAGACCCTGATGCACTGCTGGTAGAGTTGTGAACTAATACAACTATTCTGGAGGGCAATTTGGAATGATGCCCAAAGGGCTATAAAAGAATACACACCCTTTGATCTAGTGATACTGCTACTAGGTCTGTATCCCAAAGAGATTTTTAAAAATGAGAAAAGACCACTTTGTACGAAAATATTTATAGCTGCTCTCTTTGTGGCAGCAAAGAATTAGAAACTAAAGGTATGTCCCTCAATTGGGGAATGGCTAAATAAATTGTGGTGTATAACAGTAATAGAATACTATGAAGAATAATGAACAGGATGACTTCAGAAAGAGTTGGGAAGACCTACATAAACTGATGCAGAGCGAAATAAACACAACCAGGAAAACACTGGTAAACAGTAACAGCAATATTGTAGAATGATCAAATGTGATAGACTTTGCTATTATTAGCAATAAAATGATCCAGAACAGTTCTGAGGAACTTATGAAAAAGAATACCAAACACCTTCAGAGAAAGAACTGTTGGAGTAAGAATGCAAATGGAAGCATAAGATTTATCACTTATTTATTTAAGTATATGTTTTAAGATTTGTGATTTATAAGATTTTTCACTTAAAAAAATGAAAAATAGGTGTGGGGAAATCTATCTGCTCTCAATCTCCAAAACCTCTGCTCTCACTCTCGTCTAAAGCCTCTATAATCTGACTTCAGTTTTCAACATTACAACTCGAGTAACTCTTTCCAAATAAACCAGTGATATCTGAATCCCTAGATGTCTCCTAAATTCCATTCCTACATCATAAAAAGAAAATTGGGCATTTCAAAATGGATATCTCATAGGCAACTCAAATTCAGTTTACCAATACAGAACTCGTTATCTTTCTCCCAAAATCAACTCTAACCTTCTCATGGTGCAGAATCACAGCTTCAGTGTCATCCTTAATTCCTTATTCTCATTCACTCCATACATCCAATCAGCTATCAGATCTTTTTGGTTCTATTTGAACTTCTTGACTGCATATCCCCTTTCCTATGGGCAAACATTCAATATCCTAATTTAGGCTTCTACTACCTTTCACCTGACCTCTTGTGAGAGCTTCCTAATTGGCATTACTGCCTTAAATCTCTTCCCACTACAACCTGTCTTCCAGGCAGCCTGCAAAGGGATTTTCTTGAACCACAGTTCTTTCCATGTCATCTCTGTATTCAGTAAATTCCAATGGCTTCCTGTTTCCCTATAGGATCAAGTATAAAATCCCCAGACATTCTTCACACTCTGTGCCTTTCCAATCTTTGCAATCTTCTTATACATTCCTCTCTTGAGATAAGCTTCCATCTATTCAGTACATATCTATACACAACTACTAACAAGTTACCTTCCCCATTAGAATAAGAACTCTTTTTAAAAAGGGACTGTTTTTGCATTTCTCTGCATCCTCTTTGCCTGGCATTTAGTAAGCATTTATCCAATCTCTGTTGACTGAAAGGCTGGCTCTATACACTCTGTGGTTCAGTCATACTAATCTACTCACTGTTCTCCATCTCCATGACTTAGCCCTGGCTATTTATTATGTTTACCATGACTGGAATGGTCTCTTTACATAGCTCCAGCAAACTGCCTTCATTCAAGACTCAGTTCAAATGAAACCTTCTTCAATACTCATCTCCCATGTGTATGTATCCTATTAATATCTATTTATGTACATTTCCCAAATTAGAATAATATAAACTCCTTGAGCACAGGAACTATTTTTACTTTTATTTGTACCACCAGTAACTACCAGTGTCTGGCACATAATAAATGTTTAATAATTCTCATTTGATATAGTAAGTTCTTTGCTAAATTCCTCTTTTCTTCCTCCATCATAAATTGAACCATTAATAAATCATATGAGATTACTCACAAATTCAGTCAGGCACAAACTAGGAAACTCCCCACCACCACCATATAGTCATCCCCAAGGATCAGGAAGCCCTGACCCAGAGAAAAGTCCAGAACAGTATCATAAATAAATTTGCTACTCCTGCATCTTTTGAAGGGATGTCCCTCAATGGAGTATCAGCTACTCTAGCCCATTTAGAGAAGAGAGGCCCTGTATCTGAGACATTTAAAATCTATTATAAGTGCAGCTCAGGGAGCATATTTCCTTGTTCTCATACTGTGTAGTAGGCTTCTCAACCTTCCCGTGAAACATAAAAATAAAAAAGGAACTAGGTGAAAATGGTGTGAAGATAGCAGTAAATAAAAACACTTTCCCAGGAGATCTTAAAAGTATTCTCAGGGAAAAAAATGAGAATTTAAGGGAATGTAAGGCAGAGAAACTTTTTCAATGATAGAGGCAATTTGATTTCCATTCTGCACATTCCAGATGGTATTAGCTATTTCTGGAATGCTATTATGAACTAACCTGTGAATTAACAATCAAGATTTAACTCAGGGTAACATCTAGGATAAAAAAATATTTTTAGATGTTTAATAAAATCCTCATTCCCTGCACAACCATCCTTTTTATACAGTAAACTGTGGAGTTTTCAATGGACTCATTTTTAAAAGGACTTTCTGATGCCTTAACTTGGTATTTTTGTTTTTGTTGACAGTTGTTACATTGACTTTCATCTCAAGAGGGAATCATGAAATTACACCATTAAGGTATTGTAAGTTCAGATAGAAACTTTCTGCCTGACACAATCCATACACAATGAAAAGAGGACCCTGGTGGAGGCTAAAAATTGAGAACTCCATCTAAATCATGTTGGAATGGGAATTTAGCCAAAGCCACCACTATTAAAGTTATTCTCTCCTTGCATAGTCTTTTTTAGTGATGGCAGACACTTAAAGGACAGGCAATAAAGGTTGATGTTCTTCTCTCCCCCTTTCCTCTGTTATACTTATCAGGTCCTCGTAAGGCACCCTGAAAATAACCATTTATCAGAAGGCTCCCTCATAACATAAAAGGCCTAGAATAACTTTGGGGGCCTTTTAGATATCCGACCCAATTCTCTCATACAGATGTTTTAAAAATGTCAATATTTAATATACCTAAAGAGTGGTCACAAGTTCTTTTTATATAAGTACATAGACTCACAAGCTTCATAATATAAACACTTTTCTTTATGACTTAGTAGAAATATATAGCTCTTATATCTGTGACCACCAAAATTAATGCTATTCACCAGTAAGTAGTCCTATGGCCATGGAACTGTATAGTTTCCATGATTTATATAATTAATTAATGTATATGACCCCATTCAAGCAAAATCAAGGTTTGTTCCTCTCTACTGGATCTCCCCTCTATAGCTCTTCTGCCTGAGCAGCATTGACTACATCTCTGGTCACTCTCACTTGTTGTCACCAGGTATGGCCCACTATAGTGCCCTTCACAGCTCTGGTTCAGCTCTCCTCAACTCTCAGCAGGCAGTGGTGATCCTATCAATGGGTTCATCTATTGTCCTTCATAATATCTGTCTCCACTTCTCCTTAGCTCCTATTCCAGAGATTCTTCTCTGTTTCCAGAAAAGGACTGTTTCCCTGCCTATCCCATTCACCACCTTCCATAGTTCTACCATTTTCCTTCAGCACACATCACCAATCACCTTTCCTGGGTAATTGGCTCATTAATCATTGGTTCATATGAGAAGATCCTATAAATATGTTTGTAGATGGGAAAAAGCAATTCCATTTTCTTTAGGTTTTCTTTCACACATAAGCCTCATAGTCAGAGAGGTCAAATGGTAGGTCTAAAAGAATAGATTTTCCTTCTATGTCACAAGTAAATCTCCTATCTCCAGTTCTGTAGGACTGTGTCTTCAGCTCAGATCAGCACTGATTATTCCTGTGGCTCTTGTCTTCTCTTCCATAGGCAAATAAATTGAATTATTTAAGTTATCTGTTGATATTCACTAAAATAGGAAAAAGGTAAAGAATAATGTGAAAGGGAAGGGAGAAAAGAGAAAAAAGAGAAGGAGAAGGAGGAAAAGAAAAGAGAGAGAAATCTATACTTTATATTTTCTGCTTCATAAATCTACCAAGTGATCAGCAAAGTATTAGATGATGAAAAGGATAATCTAAGATAGGAGGTAATGTGGTATAGGGAAAAGAATTATGATCTGAAAGTCATGAGTCTTTTGAGTCTTACTACTTATGATCTGTATTATTTGAGCCAATCACTTTCCTTCTCAAGAGCTTTTTCTCCTCATTTATAAACTGAGTATGGTGGAATGATATTCTCTCCAATCATTTCTGGCTCTAATAGTCTATGAGCCTAGAACTCTGGCAGTCCAAACATTTTGATTCCACTCTTGCCTCTTTGACCAGGAAACTATATGAAGTTAGGCAAGTCATTCATTTCTATGAGTCTCAATTTCCTTATCAATGATAACACTCATCCTCACTGCTTCCTGAGATTATTTTTAAAAGCCCAATGGAAAAAAATTCATCCCTCACCTTTCTTTGAAGAGGTAGGTGGGGTTATGGGTTTGGAATGTGGCACATATTACAAATTTCAGTTGATAAGGTTAAGTTTGATGCTTCATTCTCTTTCTATTATTTATTCTTGGGGCTAAGAGATAACTTCCTTGGTAAAGAAAGAAAAGGGATATATATTTTAAGTTATGTTAAGGGAAACTAGGTAGCCCAGTGGATAGAGCACTAGGCTCTATCTATCTAATCTAGAGCACTCTATCTATCTAATCAAGAGTTCCTAGGTTCAAATATGGTCTCAGACACTTCTAGCTGTGTGATCCTGGTCAATTCACTTAACCTCAATTGCCTTTCCCTTGCTACTCTTCTACTTTAGAATTGACATTAAAACAGAAGATACGAGTTTTTTAAATATATGTTAAAACAAACGATACTAATAAAAATGAAATTCATAAAATAGTATAATAAAATGTATTACAAATAACATAATAAACATATAATATGACAAAGAAGTATTCCATAACTTCATATTATGTTATATAACAAAATATAAATAAAAAATAAAATCTCTTTGCCAATATATTATTTTGATTAAATTAAAGCTTTTGGTTTAATTCTGGTTATAATAATAATTATAATGTAGTAATAATTATTCAAAATTACTTTGTTGACTGCAGTACTCACTTTATCTATAGAGAAAGGGAAATAAAACAAGAGCTGTCTGTACTTGAAGGCATCCGTAACATACAACATTGCTTTTGGTAGAATGGAAAGGAGTGGCTACCATCTTTTAAAATCACTGGGATGTGAGATTCTAATTCACACCCATCAAATTGGCAAAGTTGTTTTAAAAATAAAGGAAAATGCCAATATTTGAGGGGCACATTGATTTATTGTTGGTGATATTGTAAATTGTTCTAGCCATTCCGTAAAGCAACTTGGAACTATGCCCAAAATGTTACCAAACTGCACATACCCTTTGACTTAGTGATACTTAGTGATACTATGACTTCGTGATACTACTAAATTTATACTTCATAGACATCAAAGAAGGAGAAAAACATGAGAGAGAGAGAGAGAGAGAGAGAGAGAGAGAGAGAGACAGACAGACAGAGACAGAGACAGAGACAGAGACAGAGACAGAGACAGAGAGACAGAGAGAGGTGTGTTTACAGCTGCTCTTTTGAGATAGCAAAAAATAGAACATAAAGAAGTTCATAAATTTAGGAGTGGCTAAACAAATTTTGATATACGAATATAATGAAATATTATTCCATAAGAAATTACATAAGGGATGGTTTCAGAGAACACTGAGAAGACTTGCATGAGCTGATGCAAAGTGAGGTGAGCAGAACCAAGAAAACAATTTACACTATGGCAACAACATTGTCAAAGGGAACGATTTTAAAAGATTTAAGAACAGTTCAATGATCAACTATGACTGTGGAGGATTGATCATGAAGAATGTTACCCACCTCCTGACAGAAAAGTGATAGACTAAGTATGTGGAACAAGACAGTTTTTCAAATGGCCAATGTATAAATGTGTCTTGCATTACTATTCATCTCTGTTGCTAGGGTTTGTTTTTGTTTGTTTGTTTCCCCCAGTGAGGTGAGAAGAGAGAGAAAAAAAATACTTGTTAATTTTTTAAATTCAATTAAATTTTTAAAAGGGACACAACTATAATAACTAAACAAAGCAAAAATCATCTCCTTAGCTATAATTTTGAACAGCTTTTTTCTTAGCTTCCTGGCACTTTTTGGGTTTGTTTTTGTTTTTGTTTTTATTTCTGATCAGTAGCTTCTTTATCTCGTTTCCCATTCCTGTATAGTTTGATCATATAAACTGTTGACCTAAATCATTTTTGTATAGGTAAATAGTCAACATAATGTAATGAGCAATTTCAATAAATTGGCACACATTAATTAAGTGCCCACATATGTATTAAATATTATTTTCCCCCCAAGAGTATCATAAACTATCAACATCTTTTAAAAGTGTTCAAAATTGATAATATTTAGATAAATGCAAATTTAGATAACTCTGAATTATTACCTGATACTCATCAAACGTTTTTAAATGGCTCAGATAGGAAATTTTAATGATGATGGGACTGTGGGAAAACAGAAATGCTAATTCACAACTAGTTCAAACTGTTTTGGAAAGCAATTGGAATTATATGGTAAAAGTTCAAAAACTATTACATCCCTAACCCAACAATCCCACTTCTGGAGGTTTAAACTTCAAGGGAGTCATGAATATTTTTTTTAAAAAGACTTATCCGTACAGATAAGTTGTGATATAGAAATGTTTACATAAACATGAGACAAAGTATAAACCATTTATATGTATTCCAAAATACTCAACCACTGGATAGAAGAGATTCATCACAGAGTCCAAGTTGAAGAGAGATTCCCTGTGGATAGTGAGATCCTCCAGATACTCTTTTAAAATAACAGTGTTGATTCCCCAAGACACTGCAGAGCCTCCTAGAAGAGATCTATAAATAGTCAAAGGAGGTTGACCCAAACACCCATATAGAAAAGACCAAATAAATAACTATTGTTCCAATGATAATGTGTATTTCGATGGACAAACTGTTCACCAGGACACATTTATGTATGCATATGTGAGTGTGCATATGTCTATAAGTATTTATATAAGTACAGGGGTCATTTATACTTAAAGGCACATATACATAATATATACACATGCAATGTTAGCAATAAGTCACACTAGTAGAAAACTGATATAAAAAAGATGAGCCTTGGCTTTCAAAGGTAACTTGAGATCATTAAGCATATATATATATATATATATATTTCTACATCTCTCTCTCTCTATATATATATATATATATGCGTCTACATCTCTTTCTCTCTTTATATATATGCATATGCACATATTCGGAAATATAAATTGATGATAGACCAAAGCTGAATAGTAGGATGAAAGTAGATTGCATTGCCCTTGGGAAATTATAGAGATCCCTTAATGGCCTCAGTTCTTATGAAAGCCAAGACCCATCTTTTTTATATTAACATCCTCTCACTGTCACTATATGGCAGCAAGATAAGACCTACAAGAGCCTATTCATAGAATTAAAAGTTAATATCACAAACTGAGGAGTGGTTCATCAATTGGGAAATGGATGAACAAGTTGCCGTATATGGTTGTAATGGGATACTATTGTGCCATTGGAAATGATGAACAGGATGAATTCAGGAAAAACCTGGAAAGGCAAATAGTGAACTGATGCAAAGTGAAGTGAGCAGAACCAGGAAAACAACATATGCAACAAAATATTACACAATCATCTATGAAGGACTAAACCATTATCAGCAAAGCAAGTCTCCAAGAAAATCACAAGACTTCTGATGAAAATGCTATCCACATCCAAAGAAGGAACTGTTGGATTCTGAGTGCAGATCAAAGCATGTCATCTTCCACTATATTTCCTTTGTGATATTTCTATTGTATGTGTAACATGTGTCTTTTACCATGGTATGAGCAATATGGAAATATATATTACATGAAAGTATAGGTATAACCTCTATCAGATGCTTCATTGCCTCAGGGAGGGGAGGGAAGGGAAGGAAGGAGAAAATCTGAATTCTAAAATGTCAAAAAACAATTGTCAAAAATTATTTCTACATATAAATGAAGAGGTTCATGGTGGATATCTTCAGGTTAAGACACAAAATTACCTATAGACGAACTCTGAAGAAAAGGAAGAAATGTTATTATTAAGGAATACAATAAGAAGAAGTTAAAATGGCAAAGATGAAGATGACAGGTGGGCAAGCAGCATGCTCTACTGGTACTCCTGAAATGTCAGTAGAAAGTGAAAAGACCCAGCATATTAGATGGACCTCCTATAGTGAAGTCTTGGGAAGACATGGTCAAGAGTCTTACAGAATAGGCAAATATGAATGGTTTATAATCTGTCATTGCAGGAAACTTACAAATGAATAAGACCATAGATCTCTTATTGATATCACCAAATTTTATTTCACTGTAAGGAAAGATGAATGAAAAGAATTCAAAGAAATTGGAAACATTTATAAAAAAGAAAGAAAATTCAAAAGCACAGTGTGATATAGTAGCAAGAGTACTAAACTTGGAATCAGAAAGACATCATATTCATGCCTCACCTCTGACATTTACTAGCTGTGGGATGATGGGCATGCTGCTTAAATATTTGAGCCTCAGTTCATATAAAGTGGTTCATGCCATATAAGAAAGCATCAAGTGTAGGACTCAGAATTGGCCTTGAAGTCAGAAAGATCTCTGTTCATATCTAAAACCTGATTATGTGATACCAGCAAATCTTTTAAACTCTTAGTGTCCCCAGGCAAATCTCTAGGACCAAATATTGCAAGGCAGGTGCCAATGTATACTGGTAGAAGCAAATTCCTCCAAGAATCCCCTATACCAGTGAAATCATCGATCCATCCCCACCAAAAAAAATGCTACATAAATGTCAGCAATATTTAAGATATGCATTAATGCAACTCTATAAATGGAGACAGTTTTAAACAGTAGCAAATTTCAGTTTGCATCCATAACATAGACATTACCTTGCTAAGATTATAGTCCTTTTTTTTAAACAAACAATAAAATACAAAACTATACCATGGCATCTATAGTCATAAATACTCTTTTTTTTAGGAATGAATGAATGAAAATTATTTACTTGCCATGTGCCAGTCACTGTGCTAAGAGCTGGAAATAAATTCACAAGGGGGACACTGTCCTTAAGAGGCTTACATTCTAAAAGGGATGATACAAAGGGAAATGGTAGACAGGGAAAGAAGGCACAAAAGATAGTAAGTGGAACAATGGAGCAATCCATTAACAAGTACTTTTCTGTTTGATGAAAGTGGAGAAAAGGGTCATAAATATTGTTAACTGTTTTCAGGAAGTAAAATTCATCTGAGACTTAAGGTGGCCTAGTAGATAGAGAAATGGCCTCAAAGCCAGAAAGACTGAGTTCAAAGGCCTCCTTCTAAAATATACTGGCTATGTGACCCTGGGAAAGTCATGTAACTTGTCAGGTCTCTAGACAAGTCTTTAAGACAGGGTGTATTATTAATTTCTATCTATTTCCTACTTCCCTAGATGTCCTTGCATCTTTGTGGCAAACTTCTGATCCCACCCTAAGGACACTGCTATTTACCCAATTCTGGAACTACTGGCATGTCTTACAGAGTAACATTGCTTCTGTCCCATGGATTTTGCACGTGTGACTGGTTTAACAACTTTCAGGTATTGCTTCCCATCCATCAAATCAGAACCCAGACCTTTATAGTGCTCCCAAGCTCCTGGACTCTTGTTTTCTCAATTGGACTTGAATTTATAGTTCTGCTATTTGTACACAGAGTCTAGATACCATCCTGAAGAACACACAGGCCTAACTGGGGGTGGGGGCAGGGATGAAGGGGAACAAGTGGGACAGGATATTATCCTGCATTACATGTCTGACTTCATCACCACCTGTTGTCCTTTCAATTGCAAGTCTTGGCTTTGAATTTTAGCAAAAGATGGTATTTGTGCATGCAACATTCTTTGTTGCTCATCATTAGGGTAAGGAAAAACAGCTCTAAATTCCTTCCTTTTACAGAACTCTTGCCTTTTCTCAACTGCATAGGCCCAGTGGATGAAAATATATTGCTTAGAAAAGAAAAATCCATTTCAAATGTCTGTTTTCCTGATCTTAATTTTTTTTCCAGAAAAGTCTATTTTCTACTTTTCTGCCTGGCTTGTCAAATCAGATAATAAAATAAATCAACAGAGAGAAAAATACTCAATGCCTTCTTTTCTTTTCCCTTGGAAGAGGGGTGTATTTTAGACAACTCCCTATTCCTTTCTCCCCAGCAACTTTTCCCACCATTCATCCTTTTGTATGAGAACTCCCAATCTCTTCTCTTCCTCCCCAGTTCATCCACCCCCACATTCCCACCCCTTGCTACAGGGCCTCTGGCCATATCTATGCTGCAAGTTATATAAAAATTCTATTGCAGTCAAGATAAGAAATATAACTTTGCACATCTACGATTCACCAAGGAGATTGTGTGCTCTCTGCCTGCCAACCCAGGAGAAAAGATCTAGGGGGAGATGACCAATTCATCACTTATCATGATGAGCAAAACACTGAGAAATCAAAAGATGGGAATCCAGACATTTGGCTGGGGAACTGAAGCAGCGGAAAAGCTTTGTCATAGGCAAAAATTCACTCTTGAGCTCCATTTTTCCCTTGTCCTATCCCCACAATCCACAAAAACTACCCATTCTGCTAGAACCTTGGATCTCATCTTTCAAAAGAATAATGAGGAAAGGCAAAGTACTATAATGGAAAGAGCACTACATTTTTGGGTAGAAACTGAGGTTTAAAAATCCCAGCTTTGCCACATTTTTGTGTATTCAGACTTGGGTTTTCATCACTATGGAGAGCTTACTGAATGGAAACTCCCTCCACCCAAGCAGATCAGGAGCTCATCTAAAACATACTTAGAGCAGAGGTTTTCAAACATTATGTTCTCAGAACCTCGTTACACTCCTAAAAAGTATTTAAGACCTTGTTCAAATAGGTTATATTGATTGATACTTACCATATTAGAAAATAAAGCATCTTAGTACTATTATAAAAATAATTTTTACCTCATAGATGTCCTAATAAGAGGGTCTTAGAGATGCCCACAAATCTCCAGACCACACTTTGAAAACCCTGTCTTAGAGAATTACACAGGGGCACTGGGAAGTTAGAAGACTTGTCCATGACCACATAAATAATATGTGTAAAAGGCAGGCCTTGAACCCAGGTATTCTTGACTTCAAGACTAGTTAACCATTTAATGTTCCATACTACTTTCTAACCTTAAGCAAATAACTTCCTTTATTTGGGACTCAGTGTCTTTCTCTGTGAAATGAGGGAGTTGGAATGTGATTTCTAAAAGTCTATGATCTCATACAAAAATCTATGTATTGGGATATTAAAAGGAAAGCAGACAAATATGGACCAGTGGTACTTACACTAACAACTTGAATTATTTTTATAGGAGCTAGTCGGGTAAATACCTCAATTAAGTTGATGAGATTAACATAGTAATAAGTCGTCTTTGGGATTTTTGTTATAACTCCCCAGAAAGGGTAAGGAAACATCCATAGAATAATGTGGACCAAAAAAAGATAAGTCTTTGATAATATGGGTCAGTCACTCTTTTATACTAGTCCTGTAAAAAGGTGGCCAGTTGTAGACTTGGATCCTTTGGTTCTTTCATCTTTCCCAATGAATAGGCTGGGTAGAAGAAGAGATAATTATGGATCTGTGTCTAGAGGAGATGTGATGGAGACTACATGCTCAAGACACTTTCCATTCCTGAGAAAATAGAAGTGATTAAATTAAGGCAGGGAATTCCATGAGAGTTACACTTGTCCTCACCCATATAGATCAAGACCGAAGTTCCTGGACCCTCTCATTCCTGTAATCAATCATATAAGAGGGAAAAGTAGTGATGTATGGATAGCATTAACCTTGGGGATTGCCTCTTTAGCTACATCAAGGTCAAGAATTCAGGGAACCAGATTTCTTGTGAGAAATGAGGGGAATTTCTAGTTAATACCAGTTTCTTAGAGAGAGAAGAGAATCCCCATTATTAGCATCCTGGAAGAAAAGAATGAATTCCTGGGCACCATTAGTCTCTTGTCACATATATAGCCCCTAAAACCATAAGGGTTTTATTTTTTTTTAAATCTTTACCCTTTTGGTATCAATTCTAAGACAGAAGAGTATCAAGGGCTAGGCAAAAATCAGGGTTGAATGACTTGCCCAGGGTCACACAGCTAGGAAATATCTGAGGCCAGATTCGAATCCAAGTCCTTCTATACCTGGCTACCCTTAGAACTGTAAGAGTTATAAGGGGGAAACCTCCAATTTTAGGAAGCTCAAGACTTGGATTTTCCCCTCTGATAATACCATCGATTTTATTCTCTAAAATTATGCTGTTCTTTGCATTATTCAGGCACAGAAATCCTGATAGAAAAAGTTGCTTCTCTGACAACCTCAAGTTCATTTCCTTTCCAGCGGAATTCAAGCCCTAGGATGAGTGTAGGCCCTAATGAGTGATTATTCTATCGACTATTTACAAGCTAATATGAGTTATTTAAATTTAATATATGCTTTCCCTGGAATGAATTGAAGGCAGTTCTGTACCCAATATATACATTTTTTTTAATATTTGCTTTCTGTCCCAGTAACAACTCTAAAATAAAAGGATAATGCCTAGACAAATGGAATTAAATAATTTGCACAGGATCACACAATTGCAAAGTTTCTGAGGCCAGATTTAAACCCAGGTCCTCCCAACTTCAAATCTGGCACTCTATCCATTGTGCCACCTAGCTGCCCCCCACCAATATATGCTGGTTTGTTTGTATGAGAGCTAGATATCCTCTTATTCATGTATATGAAGATAGAGACATTAGCTATATTTAAGTATGTTCAGAGTTTTCCCAGAGAGAATTCTGGTAAAGTAAAATAAGATAGAGGTCAGAGAGAGATGAAGAAATAGAGATCGAGACAGAGAGAGACAGAGAACTACAGAGAGTCAGAGACAGAGAGAGAGATGGAGAGCTGATCACAAGATTAAGCCATCTCCATGAAAGTCCAGACTTGGCCTGTTGCTTTATATTCCTAGTTCAGAAACATGTCAGGCATATATCATGCTCCAAGCCCTGGTCCTGGCTTCTTTTGTAACAATTACCCAAGAAAGCTATCTCTTAACATCACTTTTGCTAATGCACAGAAGAACAGAATCTAAAATAAGGTAAGGGAATAATTCCCCATTTCTCTGATTTCCTTAGAACACATCTGGAATATTGTGGCCACATTCAGGTACTAAGAATTTTTTTACATACAATATTTGATTTTTACCCCCATTATATATAAAAATAATTTTACATTTTGTTTTAATTTAAATCTTTTTTAATTTTTTCCCTCCCTTTTAAATCTTTTCCCTCCTTAAGAAGAAAAGCAATCTGATGTGAGTTTTATAAGCTAGGCATTGAATTTTAGGAGAAGCACTGATACACTAAAATGAATCTAGAAATAGATAATTGGGAAGTTGAGAGTACTCTAAGTCAAACCATGAACATAAACAATTGACCTGTCCAGAAGTGTTTAACCTGAAGAAAAGTAGACTTAGATGGGATATGATATCTATCTTTAAATACCTAATGTCTTATCTTTTAGTGGGTGTGGGGGGAGAAAGAAATAGATATAGCCCAGTGATGGCAAACCTTTTAGAGGCTGAGTGCCCAAACTACAACCCTTATGCTACATGTGACCCCCACACACACACCTTACCCCAAACAGGAGAGGGAGGGAGACCTCCCATTAGGCTGCTGGGCAGAGGGGCAGGTCATGTGAGAAATGTCCTCAGGAATGCATGGAGAGGGGAAGGGGAGCAGCCCCCTTCAGCACATGTGTCATAGGTTCATCAACACAGATATAGCCTGTTAAGTTCCAGACATAAGAAAATTCACAAAAATTATGGGGTGTGAAATTTCTGTTCAGTAGAAGAAACTTTCTAACAAAGGAGAACAATGGAAATGAGAAGTAGCTGCATGCTGAAGGCTTCAGGGAATTGTAGGCTTGATTCTTTCTTTTCCTTATCTTTGAGCCAGAGGCCTGAATGCTCATATTTGGTAAGAAACTAGGCTGGGAATAGTGAGGGAAAGCATGAGGACAAAGAGATAGCATTTTTAAGCTCTCTTAAGTAAGATATCTTAAGTTAGTGCTTTTATTCAAAGGACATTGAATAAATCACATTATTAGAGGACATTTCAATGTGTATCAGGACCAGAATAATGGAACCATGATAGTAGAAGAGAGAAGTAAATGGGAAATTGAGAATGTCTAATAAGGGGGTGATTTCAATGAGTCTATGTGAAAGAAGTGAGTCATTCAGGTAAGGGCAAGCGTAGAGTTGATGAATCTCAACTAGCCTGGTCTGAAGCTCTCTAGAAGATTAATGAGAAATCTAGATAGTACAATTGATAGAATGTTTTGAAGTTTAAAAGACCTGAGATCAACTCTTGTCTCATACACTTACTGTGTGTCCCTGGGCAAGTCATTTAACTTTTATGAGCTTCCTCATCTTTAAAATGGGGATAATAATACTTCTTCCTTACAGTGTGGTTGTGAAGATTCAATGAGATAACATGTAAGGAACTTTTGCAACACTTAAACTCTATATAAATGTTAACTATTAATATAATTACTAATAATAATGACAATGATTAAAATTATGATATTATGGTAACCTAGATATTAGTGCCCTTTACCATACAGTACAGATATACCAGCAGAGCAAGTCAAGATGAAGGGCTGACAAATTAGAATCCCATACAATATATCTGAATTATAGTTTGTTGATTCCCTTCACAGATTCTCTTAGGGTGAAATGAGGAGAAAATGGCCTTTATAACTTGCCTACTTTACACTTTCCAAAATTCTTACACTTTACACTCCTCAAATACTCTGGGATTTAGTGGCACTGGCCTCATTATTCTTCAAATAAGACTCTCCATCTTCCTACTCTAGGCATATTCATCAATTGTTTAACATACCTGAAATGTTCTTCCTCTTCATTTCCTGTCTTTCCTGGCTTCTTTCAAATCCTAGGAGAAAGTCTACTCTCCACATAAAACTTTTCTTGAACACCCTTCATTTTTATGACTTCCTTTGTTGATTATGTTCAATTTATTTCATATATAGCTTTTTGACATTGCTATTTTCATGTTGTCTCCCCCATTAGATTGTAAGCTCCTTGATGGTAGAGACAATTTTTTGCTTTTCATTGTTTCCTCTATTATTAGCACAGTGACCCAGAAATAATAAATATTGATTGATTAACTGACTGAATTGGTTGTATATATGACAATAGAGTGGCAGTTGTGTGGCAGCTATCCTAGCAGTATGACTTTCCAATAATTATAAGTATTCACCAAAATGATGGATAATGACTTCCTAAAGATGCCACAGAGAAGAATTTTATATTGGGAAGGAAGTTAGACTAAATGACCTCTCAAATCCCTTTCAACTTTCAGATTTTATGATTTTAAAGACCTTCACAAAATAATCACCCTGCTCAATATGCTGTTTCTCATATTTGCTTCCAGTCCTTTATTTCTCTCCTTCTAAAACCAACTTCCTCTTCCAAGGAGTCTTCTTTGATGAATCTCACATGGATTTCTTTAATTTCCTAATCTGTGCCATTAATATTGGCTCTACTCTGTTTCTATTGGAATAATTTGGGCATCTGTTCCTATCAAAACACATTTCCACCACTGCATATATAAATGGTCCCTGAATTCTACCAATCCTTCCAATTTTGCTGGGTAACTTGGTCCCGTGCATGCTTAGCTGTATTCTAGGTATAATCAAGTGAGAAGATCTTGTGTGCTAGGCAATTCAGGAAGCCATCCTAAACCCAGGTATCTGGATGGCACAAATAATAAATCTGGCACAAGCAAGAGGGTGTGTGTGTATGTATGTATGTGATTATATATACATATACATATACATATATACTTTATATGTATATATACATCATATATATTTTATACCTCTCTCCAAATGCAATGTATCTGCATTATATGTCTACATATATGACATTTTGTAACATGTAATATTTTAAAATATTAATTAGCTAGTAAGGATACAGTTGTCAAACAGGACAAGAATGCATGGCAAAGATATATAAATAAACCTGATAACAGTTGTAGCCATCAGATGGACTCACAGGACCCTTCTTTGTTCTCCCACATTGAAAGTCTCACCTGATCACAATGGTAATGATTTTCTGTGTCATCCGTCAATGCTTATTATCCCTAAATATTAGATGCTGCAACAGCCTGGAGGTTGCTTAAGCAAAAGTCTGGATAGGGTCTGTGTGACTTTAAGTATTATTTTACCTTCTAAACCTTGCTTTTGTCCCTCTCCCTTCTCTTTTATGATCTTTTTTTTTTCCTGCTGCTAATTAAATTCCCACTATGCTCTTTGATCTCATAGTAGCTATCATCACATTGGGTGTTGTGGGAGGGTCTAGCCAAAGCCTACCACTGCCTGATTAGTACCTGTCTGAAGAAGAGGACAATGCCCTGCAGAGCATAGAGAAGTGGGTCCAGGGTTAGCCCCTAAGGATTCCCCAGTTTCTAGGGATGCCAAATCTGGGACCTTGAAGATGCTGTGACTCATGTGTGAATTTTGTAGGATTTAAAATAATGTTTAATACTTGAAGTATTATCTTTATAAAGTTTATTATCTAACAAAACAGAACCACGTGACTAAATTTTTTCTACCTGCTCAAAAAGTCCACTTCACAAAAGCTGTGACAGGAAGGAAAGAGAAATGGACCTCCACCCAATTTATATCCTGTCTATTTCAGCATGTCACGACAGGAAGTGAGTGGTGTTCTGGGAATCGTAGTTTTGCTGGGGATCATAGTTTTTAGGGTCACAGATTTTAATTGCACAATGTCAAGCCATAGCAAGATCAAAAAGAAGCTCCGAAGGACTCATACCTATTAATAGACGTTGTCCCATTATTGATTGTTTCAAACTATTTGTTAGGTAACCTGGCTGAAATATTATTGGAGTATCTGGCTTTTATTAATTGGTTCATATATGCATAAAATACTGTTGATATGTCCATTTGCTTTACATATTCTAAACCTGCTCTGCTTGTACTTCAACGGATGGCACAGAAAATGATAATTTATTCCAGTGAACTTAATTTTGTGATTAATTATAAGACAATACTTGTGAAAAGAACACTGGAGACTGGATTCATACCCTAGCTCTTACCATATATACTAGCTGTAGGAACACAGAAAAGTGACTTTGCTTCTCTGGCTTGGTGACTTCATCTGTAAAATAGGGCTAATAATCCCAAGAGAGACCTGATGCATACAGTGGTTGTAATGAATCGTGAGATATTACATTATCCATCCCCGGAAAATTGATTTATCAGTTGTTCTCCATAAATAGGAAATGATCTCCTGCCTCCATGCCTTTATATAGGTAACATCAACATCTAGACTGTCCCTCCAACTTATAGGATCCCCAGTTTCTATTAAAGTAAAGATGGGGTACCACCTCTTCCTAAATGAAGTCTTTCTGATTCCTTCATCCCCTGTTATTAACATTCTCTCCCTTTTGAAATTATTCTGTGTGACTTTGTGCATAATGTGTTTTTATACATGTACCCCTCCCACCAGAAAGGCAGGGTCAGTTTAGTTTTTGTACTTAAATGTCCAGCCCTTAGTAAAGTATTTTGTACATAGTCAGTGCTTAATAAATGTTGACTTGGATTGCATTAAGACCAACCTTTATTAAGTACTTATAGCATATGAAATACTGTGCTAGGAGGTAAGAAAGACACAGAATTTTAACAAGATAGAGCCCCTACTCTGCCATTGCTTATGATAGAACAAAACACAAACCCTGCTAGCTATAATATCCAAAATTACTTAAGTACATTAAAGATTTACCAAATAGTATCAGGTAAGATCCAAGGGTGCAGGTTGGTTGCTATTTAAAGTATGTGAATTGCTTTGTAAACAAAAAGCATACCTTGAGCTATTTTTATTATTTTATAAGGTGGCTCTTTTGCATTATTAACATGGCAAGGCAAGACCCTCCATAAAATGATGCTTCTTCTTGATTCTGGACCTATGATGACATCAACTCCCAACAACTCCGTTTTTGCCTCTTTATGAACAACCTATAAGCCACTTTTCCTTTTAGTTGCAACTTTCCTCTGTCTTCTGGTTTCATTTATTATAAAACTTTCAATAATAATGTGATTTAGTTCTTCCAATAATATAGCCATAATATAGACCTTTAGGGTTTGCAAAGTGCTTTACAAACATCATCTCATTCTCTTTGCACAACAAACTCAAGAGGAAAGTACTATTATTATTATTATTATTATTATTATTATTATTATTATTATTATTATTATCCCCATTTTATGGAGGAGGGAACTAATGTTCAGAAAGGTTAAGTGACTTGTCCAGGGTCATACAGCTAGTAAATAATTGAGGCCAGATTTGAACTCATGTCTTTTTTATTCCAGGCCAAGTGTTACATGCATTGCACCATCGTTCAGTGTCAATATGTCAATTCATTAGCCCTTGGATTAAAATACAACACTTGGAATTATTAATAATTAATTTAATGTTGACTAATAAATATTTAGAAACTTGTTCTCCCCTTCTTTCTCCCCGCCTTTACCCTTGTGGAAATAAGTTGCACACCAGATGGACAAAAAACATTTATTAAATACATGTACCATCTTCTTTTCCACCATACAATCCTTTTATAGTATCCTCTACTCTCATTCTTCTTTTTTGAATTCCTCACTGGTAAAAGTTGCAACCTGTTCACATGCTTTTATATTGTCAACTGTGTGATGCTTATATAAAAAAAAAGTTAAAGACAAGATTAAAGGAAGAATGACAGATGGATGACCACGGTGCTTCACCAGTAAATGAATAAAGTCAGGAAAGAGAAAGGAAAACCTTCAGAATATTGGAGGGAGACACTGCAGTGAACTTTTGGGAGAGTTCCAGTAAAATCTCCATAGGACACTGTTCTCTCTCATCCTAATTTCTCATTTTCCTTTGTGTCTATTCCTAGTTTAAAACCATAATGACATTTGGGAAACCCTTTATTTCACCTGATGATCTCATCAGCCCCATGGATTCAATTATCCTCTCTACACTCATGAGTCTCAAATCTAATTGTCCAACCCTAACCTCTCTCCTGACCTCTCATCTCTCATTTCCAACTACCTATTTACATCTGGAACTGGATATCTTAAAAACATCTTAAATTCAGCATGTCCAAAATTGAACTCATTATACTTCTCATCTAAACCTCTCACTCTTCTAAACTTGCTTCTTATTTTCAAGGGTACCATCATCTCCCAAAAATTTGGATTTACAACCTACCTGTCATCCTCCACTTCTCTTTCTTATCCCCTGTCCCCAGTCTATTTATTCTACCTTCACATCTTATCCTATTTGATCCCTTTTCTCCTCTGACTCTGCCACTACCATGGTTTAGGCCAGGGATCAGCAACCTTTTTGGCCATGAGAGCCATAAACACGTGCAGAAGGAGGAGGATGGAGGCAGAAGGTGCTGGAATCTGGGGCGGGGGCTGAAGGGCCCCCTGGGGCACATCCTGGGGCTCTGCCCAGACTGGCCAGTCGGGAGGTGGAGCCAGATATGGCTCAAGAGTCATACGTTGCCGACCCCTGGTTTAGGCCCTCATCACTTCATGGCTAGACTATTACAATAGTCAGTGGCTGGACTCCCTGACTCTCCACTCCACTCCATCCTTCATCCAGCTGTCACATTGATCTTTCTAAAGTTTGTCTGCAAAAAAAAAAAGGTTGGGAAAATGAACAAACAGCAAAAGAAATATGTAGAAAATTTCTATGGAGACAAAGAGCAAGGCACAGAATCAATGACATCCAAGTAAAAACATACAAAACTTCAAAGAAAAATGGGAATTGGGCTCAGGCACTAGAAGAACTCAAAAAGGAATTAGAAAATCGAATTAGACAGGTTGAAAAAATGGGAAAAAGAAATGAAAAAATGCTAAACTTAAGTCTGGCCATGTTACCCTCCCACCCCCATTCAATAAATTCTAGTTGCTCCCTATTATCTTCATGACCAAATGCAAAATCCTATTTGGCCCTAAAAAGACTTCCATAATCTGTTCTCTTACTACTTTTCCATCCTTCTTATATCATATCTTCCCCACCTGCTCCCAACCCTGTATAGTTTTTTTTAATACAGTGCCACTAGCCTCCTTGCTACTTTTTTACATATAACATTGCATTTTCCTGACCAAATATTTTCAGTGTCTGACTCTCTTGCTGGAATACTCTCCTTTCCATCTCTGCCTCTTAACTTTTCTGGCTGATTTAAATTTCAATTGTGATCTCACCTTCTACAAGAAGCCTTTCCTGAATCCTCTGAATGCTAGTACCTTCCTGTCTGTTAATTATCTCCAAATTCATCCCATATTTATCTTCTTTATACAAAGTTGTTTACCTTTCTTACCCATTAGACTATAAATTCCTTGAAAGCAGAGAATGTCTTTTCCATTTCTCTGTATCTCCAGAGCTTAACACAGTGCCTGACACATAATAAGTGCTTTAAAAAAGGCAATTGACTGAATGATAGAAGTAGCAGTCATGAATGAATTACAGTTTGCATCTTTAGTT
Source organism: Gracilinanus agilis (assembly GCF_016433145.1). NCBI lineage: Eukaryota > Metazoa > Chordata > Mammalia > Didelphimorphia > Didelphidae > Gracilinanus > Gracilinanus agilis. Next base: position 619,932,028 of record NC_058131.1, read on the forward strand.
GGAACTAAGTCCAGAATTGATGTATGATGAGTGTCTGGGTACTCTGGGCCAAACACTTTGCTAAGTGCTATAAATATAAATATAAAGATGGGAGGCCCTGGCCTGGAAGAAGCTTACATTCTAATAAAGGAAAGAATGTTTTGGTTTAGAAAATCATGGGAGGATAGTAAATGGAGCCATAGGAGAGTATATTGACGCATCATTCCAGTGGCAATGACAGCATTGATTTAACTTTGGTTCCAGAGGTGGACAACTAAGATGATGGGAGGGAAGCATAAGAGGAACAGGGCCACTGGACCATATGATGAACATAAGGACAGAAGGATTTTTAATAGGTAGAGTGAGTGTCCCAGACTAAAGGAACACCTGAGCAATAGTTTAGTTGTAGTACTTAGCACTTACCAATCACAAACAACATTTGAGTCCCAGTGGGGTCAACTCCTGATGCAAAGAGTTATAAAATATTTATAGTCCCGATGATCAGGGGCAATTTGATTAAACTCTAACCCTCAGTTCCACATCTATAAAATGATAGTTAGGCTAGTAGACCTCTAAGACTCCTTTCAGCTCTCAGTCTATGGGTCAATGATCTCAATGACTTAGAATTCTGGCTTTCACTCTCAAAGATTCTAAACAGACTAGAAGCAACAGGTCCTGGACTTTTTTCCTACTTTTGACTCTTTTTGCATGATAGGCCCCTGAGTTGCTGGACCCCTAGGAATAGTCCTAAGTACATTGAATAAGCTCAGGTGGCCTAGGAATGAACCTAGGACAGTTTGTGTATCATATTCCTGGAGACTCTAACAGAGATCATAACAGAAGAGACATCATCTTGAGTTTGTGTTCATGTATCTTATGGGTATCCTTGGTTGTCTCTTGCCACGTAAACATTGCCTGTCACTGTGTGGATGGATATGTTTGGGGTAGCAACTCAGTATGATTGGTTGCTAAATATTTCCTATAAGTATCACCACCCTCTTCAATAAACTAGCCATTGGCCACTTGACTTCACCATTCCTTCTGAGTCTGTCCACATTCTTACCCTTTTGGCCCCCCAAACCAGGTGATCCCTGGTGGTCCTGACTTTTGCATCCCCAGGGCTTAGTACAGTGATTGACACGTAGTAGGTGCACAATAAATGTTTAATGATTGACTTTTTTTTTATTCCCCACATAATGCCTAGTATGAGACTGCCCACAGTGGGTAAACAAACTTGTTGCAAACAGATGAGCAAGATCCAGAAATGGCAGGTCTCTGCTGCCTTCTGCCACCACCACCTTCTAAAACTTCAAGTTCACCTAATACTATGGTACAAACTAAAGACCTCTTTCTGACCCATGCGCACACAGAACTCTGCTATACAAAGTACTGTCAAAGATGACAGGAGAACAGCACAATCACATCCACCCAGGAGCACAGTATCAAGAGTATGGTCTGGCTGACCCATGTTACAGGTTCCTTATACTTTCCTTGTAGAATGTCCTTAAGATATTTTGAGGACCTCTATCCACTTCCAACACAGAACAATTATTTCAGCATATTTTTGTAACAAATGCTTTATATTTGATCTCCTCCCTCCCCCTAAGAAAAGGTATGAGCCATAAACCAACTTTAAATTTATTCCTTGTCCTGCAATAGGTGCTACCATTATTCTTAATTATTCCTGAACTTTCACACATCATCCAGTGAATTTCCCCAGAGTATTGAAATGAGAAGAGAATCTTCTTTTAGAAAGGATGAATTCTTCCGGAGGTTTCATCTTGTTTACCCTCAGAATCTTGGTTGGATGGTTATTCATGCCCACAACATTCCCTAGGGAAGATGATAGTGTGGTGTGGTGGGGAATGCATTAAGTAGAAGAAATGGATCTCTGTGGGGAAAAAACAGAATATCCTTGAAAATATTAAACAAAGAAGAGAACCTACACTCTGCTTAGAATTCTGTACACAGTTTGGGGATGGGTTGGGAGGGGGAGTAGGCACAGATCTGGAAGAAATGGTAAGGAGATTCAATGAATCAGGCAGTTGCCTAGAGGGCTGAGGAGGAGCATACAGTAACTGTACTATTAAAAAAGAAATGGTCTGCCACCTAGGAAACTCTGTTTGGTTGACACCAGCATCCCATTTTGTTCCAGAGCTTCAGAATTCAGCATATTCAGATGCTGAGCCCTCTCAGGGAGCACGAGTCTCATGAATTCAGAAGGCAAGAGCTAGAAGGAGTCTTTGAAATCTAGTCCAACATCTGGACAGTTAGATGCCATGAACAGAGCACTGGGCAGGGAATCAGGAAGACTCCTCTTCTTGAGTTCAAATCTGCTGTTAGACTCTACTTCAGTGACCCTAGCAAGTCACTTAACCCTATTTTCCTCAGTTTTCTCATCTCCAAAATGAGCTGCCGAAGGAAATGGCAAACCATTCCAATACCTCAGTCAAGAAAATCTCAAAAAAGGGTCATGAAGAGTTAGACACAACTGAAATGACTAAATGATCCAATATTTTCCAAACAAGGACACTGAGCCCCAGAGTATGGAAGTGATTTGGCCAACTTGCTGATCATTGGCCAAATCCAGAAGTCAAACACAGAGTTACAGACTCCAAGTTAAAAAATCTCTACATCATATACACAGATTAAGCCAGTCTTTCTTTTAAGAAACCTGTTTTGAATTAATGATGACTCCATCCATTAGCATATATGTAATGAGCACCTACTATGCAGATTGAGTTTAGTTTTGGTTAAACTATATTGTTCAATTGTTTCAGTCATGTCTAACCCTTTGTGACCCCATTTGTAGTTTTTCTGGAAAAGACACTAGAGTGGTTTGCCATTTCCTTCTCCAGCTCATTTTACAGATGAGGAAACTGAGGCAAACAGGGTTAAGTGACTTGCCCAGGGCCACATAGCTATTAAGTGTCTGAAGCAATATTTGGACTCAGAAAGATGAGTCTTCCTGAATTTAGGCCTGGCTCTCTATCCACTGTGCCACTTAACTGGAGAAAATATATAGGTCTGAAAATATCAGAAATGACCCCTGTCCCATAGGACCATCAATCTAGATAAGGAAACAGAAATCCCACTCAAGCAGGAAAAGGATAAACCAGAGAATAATCTGATAATAAATTGTATGTTACTAACTGGAAGTACAAAAGGAACTCTCAGAGAAAGGAAACAAGACTTCAGATTGAAGGACGATTGGAGGAAGCCTGACTAATAGACAAATTCAGAGGAAGAACAGAAAATGGATTGGAAGTCAGGGGAGACCTGGGTTTGAATTTCACATCTGACACAAAGCAAGTTTCAGCTATGAATTACAGTAATTACCCATATTCATAAAATTCTTTCAGGTTTACAATTGTATTTCACCTACGTTTCTTTTGATCCTCAAAGCAACTCTAAAGTAAGTTGTCCAATCATTTCCATTATGTCCAACTCTTTGTAACCCCATTTGGAGTATTCTTGGTAAAAAATACTGTAATGGTTTGCCATTTTCTTCTCCAGCTCATTTTACAGATAAGGAACCAAAGTGAACAGAGTTAAGAGATTTTCTCAGGGGATCACACAGCTAGCAAGTGTTTGAGGCCAGATTTCAACTCAAGAAGATTAGTCTTCCTGACTTCAGGTTTGGTACACTATCTACTATGCCACCTACGTACCCTGTGCAAAATAAGTATCATACAATCTCCATTGTGCAGATGAAGAAACTGAGACACAAATTGGCTAAGTGACTTGCCCAAAATTACACAACTGAAACAGTTAAAGAGAATTTGTTGTTGTTCAGTTGTGTTTGACTCTTTATGACTCCATTTGGGGATTTCTGGGCAAAGATCCCACAATAGCTTGCCATTTCCTTCTCTACCTCATTTGACAGATGAGGAAAACTGAGGCAAAAGGGTTAGGTGACTTAGCCAGAGTCACACAGCTAGTAAATATCCAAAGCCAAATTTGAACTCATATCTTCTTGGCCTGGCGCTGTATCCATTGCATTGCCCCAAGCAGAATTTAAACAGGGGGAAAGGAAAAGAATGTGTAGAATTTGGAAGTTTCTAGTTAAATTTTCTTTTTTTAGTTAATAGAAATCTATTTTCTCTCTCCACTCTCATGTCACCGAAAAAGAAAAAGATAGAATGACTTAACAAACAGTGGCATATAAATGTGATAAAATACTTATTCTGTATGGAAAATGTTTTTCTGTAAAAAATAAATACGTGATTTAGGACACATTCTCATGTGCTTATTGATACTTTTGATTTCTTTATGTGAAAATTGCCTATTCATGTCCATTGCCCATTTATCGGTTGGGGAATAGCTTGATTTTTTATACAATTGATTTAACTCTTTGTATATTTGAGTAATTAGACCCTTGTTAGAGTTTTTTGTTATAAAGATTTTTTCCCAATTTGTTGTTTCCCTTCTCCTTTCTGTTGCATTGTTTTTGTTTACAAAAGCTTTTTAATTTAATATAATCAGAATTATTTACTTTACATTTTGTAATTTTCTCTAACTCTTGCTTGGTTTTAAAATCTTTCCTTTCCCAGAGATCTGACAGGTATACTATTCTGTGTTCACTTAATTTTTTTATAGTTTCCCTCTTTATATTCAAGTCATTTACCCATTCTGAATTTATCTTGGTGTAGGGTGTAAGATGTTGATCTGAACCGAATCTCTGGCATATTGTTTTCCAAATTTCCCAGCAGTTTTTGTCAAATAGTGGAATTTTGTCCCAAAAGTGGGGCTCTTTGGATTTATCATACACCGTCTTGCTGATTTCACTTACCCCAGGTCTATTCCACTGATCCTCCCTTCTGTCTCTTAGCCAGCCCACCATACCGTTTTGATGAACGTTGCTTTATAGTACAGTTTAATATCTGGTACTGCTAGGCCATCTTCCTTCACTTTTATTTTTCATTATTTCCCTTGATATTCTTGATCTTTTGTTCTTCCAAATGAACTTTGTTGTAGTTTTTTCTAATTCAGTAAAGAAGTTTTTTGGTAGTTTGATAGGTATGGTGCTAATTAATTAGAGAAATGCAAATCAAGACACCTCTGAGGTATCACCCTCACACCTAGCAGATTGGCTAAAATGAGAAAAGGGGAGAGCAATGAATGCTGGAGGGGATGTGGCAAAATTGGGACATTAATGCATTGCTGGTAGAATTCTGAACTGATCCAACCATTCTGGCTGGCAATTTGGAACTATGCTCAAAGGGCTATAAAAGATTGCCTGCCCTTTGATCCAGCCATACCATTGTTGGGTTTGTACCCCCAAAGAGATCATAGATAAACAGACACGTACAAAAATATTTATAGCTGCGCTTTTTGTGGTGGCAAAAAACTGGAAAAGGAGGGTATGTCCTTCAATTTGGGAATGGCTGAACAAATTGTGGTATATGCTGGTGATGAAATACTATTGTGCTCAAAGGAATAATAAACTGGAGGAATTCCATGTGAACCGGAAAGACCTCCAGGAACTGATGCAGAGCGAAAGGAGCAGAGCCAGAAGAACATTGTACACAGAGACTGATACACTGTGATAAAATAGAATGTAATGGACTTCTGTACCAGCAGCAATGCAATGATCCAGGACAATTCTGAGGGATTTATGGTAAAGAACGCTACCCACATTCAGAGGAAGAACTGCAGGAGTGGAAACACAGAAGAAAAACAACTGCTTGAACACATGGGGTGAGGCGGACATGATTGGGGATGTAGACCCAAAACTACCACACCAATGCAACTATCAATAATATGGAAATAGGTCTTGATCAATAACTCATGTTAAAATCAGTGTACATGCTCATCGGCTAAGGTGGGGGAGTTCGGAGGGGTGAAGAGGAAAGTAAGAGCGTGAATCATGTAACCATGTTAACTTTTCTAAAAAATAAAAATTATTAAATGAAAAAAATTAAAAATAATCAAAAATAAACTAAAAATAAATAAATAAATGAATGAACAAATAAACAGCTAAATGAATAAATAAATGAGTGGGCGAATGGATAAATAAATAAATGAATGAATGAATAAATAAATGAGTGGGTGAATAAATAAATAAATAAATAAATAAATAGATAAATAAATAAATAAATAGGTGGTCGCTAGGTGGCTCAAAAGATTAAGAGCTAGGTCTGGAGACAGAGTCCTGGTTTCAAAATGTGACCTCAGATGCTTTCTAGCTATGTGCCCCTGGACAAATCACTTAACCATCATTACCTAGCCTTTACCACACTTCTGCCTTGGAACCAATACATAGATTCTAAGAAAGAAGGCAAAGGTTTGTTTGTTTGTTTGTTTTATTTTTTTACATTTTATTTATTTGCTTGTTTGTTTAAAATATTGTTCCATGGTTACAAGATCCATGTATTTTCCCTACCTCCCTTTACCTCCCTTCTCTCAGAGCTGACAAGCAATTCCACTAGGTTGTACATGTATCATTATTCAAAATGTTATTCATATTATTCATATTTGTAATAGAATGATCTTTTAAAGCCACACCCCAAATCATATTGCCACCAAACCATGTGATCAATCATATGTTTTTCTTCTGTTTTTCTGCTCCCACAGTTCTTTCTCTAGATGTGGATAGCATTTTTTCTATAAGTCCCTTAAGATTGTCTTGGATCATCGCATCGCTTTTAATAGAAAAGTCCATTACATTGGACTGTTCTACAATGTTTCACTTTCTAGGTATAATGTTCTCCTGGTTCTGCTCATTTCACTCCACATTAATTCATGGAGATTCTTCCCCTTCATATGGAAATTCTCCAGTTCATCATTCCTTACAGCATAGTAGTATTCCACCACCATCAGATCCCACAATTTGTTCAGCCATTCCCCAAACAAGAGACACCCCCTCGTTTTCTAATTTTTTCGCCACTATAAAAATCACGACTATAAATATTTTTGTACAAACATTTTTCATTTTTATCTCTTTGGGGTACAAATCCAGCAGTGGTATTACTGGATCAAAGGCATGAAATCTTTTAAAGTCCTTTGGGCATAATTCCAAGATGCCTTCCATAATGGTTGGATCAATTGCACCAGCAATGCATTAGTGTCCCAATTTTGCCACACCCTCTCCAACATTTGTTATTTTCTTTTTCTATCATATTGAACAAGATGCTAGGTATGAGGTGGCACCTCAGAGTTGTTTTGATTTCCTTTTCTTAGGAAATAGGGGCCTAGGACACTTTTTTCATGTGATTATTGATAATTTTGATTTCTTCATCTGAAAACTGCCTATTCATGTCCCTTGACCATTTGTCAATTAGGGAATGGTTTTATTTTTTTGGAATTTTGACTTAGTTCTTTATATATTTGGGAAATTAGACCTTTGTCAGAGTGTTTTGTTATAAAAAAAATTTTCCCAGTTTGTTGCTTCCCTTCTCATTTCTGTTGCATTGGTTTTGTTTGTACAAAAACTTTTTAATTTAATATAATCAAAATCATTCATTTCACATTTTGTAATGTTCTCTGTCTCTTGCCTTGTCTTAAATTCATTCTTTTCCCATATAATTGACAGGTATACTATTATATTTAAGTAATTTACCCATTTTGAATTTATCTTGGTAGCTGGTATGAGATGTTGATCTAAATCAGTGATGGGCAAACTACAGCCCTCGGGGAAGATGCAGCCCCCTGAAATGTTCTATCCTTCTAATCGACATTATTCCTAATCTGATGAATACAATGAGTAGGATGCAATACAATGAAACTTCAAAAGAGTTGCTTTAGAAACAGACTGACAGATAAGCATTTCCTTTCCTTTGGTCCCCTCTTTAAAAAGTTTGCCCATCACTTATCTAAACCTAAATTTTCCCTTACTATTTTCCAAATTTCCCAGCAGTTTTTTTCAAATAGTGAGTTCTTGTCCCAAAAGCTGGGATCTTAGGGTTTATTGAACACTATCTTACTGAGGTCATTTACCCCAAGTCTATTCCATTGACCCACCCTTCTGTCTCTTAGCCAGTACCATATTGTTTTAATGACTGCTGCTTTATAGTGCAGTTTCAGGTCTGGTACTGTTGGGCCACCATCCTTCACTTTTTTTTTTCATTATTTCACTTGATATTCTTGATCTTTTGTTCTTCCAGATGAATTTTGTTATAGTTTTTTCTAATTCTATAAAAAAGTTTCTTGCTAGTTTGATAGTCATGGCACTGAATAAGTAAATTAATTTGGGTAGGATTATCATTTTTATTATATTAGCTCATCTTTCCCATGAGCAATTAATGTTTTCCCAATTATTTAGATCTAGTTTTAATTGTGTGGAAAGAGTTTTGTAGTTGTGTTCATATAATTCCTGTGTTTGTCTTGGCAGACAGATTCCTAAGTATTTTATATGGTCTACTGTGATTTTAAATGGAGTTTCTCTTTCCAACTCTTGCTGCTGAGTTTTGTTGGAAATATATAGAGGTGCTAATGATTTATATGGGTTTATTTTCTACCCTTCAACTTTACTAAAGTTGTTAATTATTTCCACTAGTTTTTAGCTGATTTTCTTTAAGTATATCATCATATCATCTCTAATTGCTACCTCTAGCATTTCTAGTACAATATTAACTAATAGAAGTGATAATGGGCATCCCTGCTTCACTACTGATCTTACTGTGAAGGCTTCTAACTTGTCCCCATTACAGATGATCCTTGCTGATGGTTTTAAATATATACTGCTTATTATTCTGAGGAATGACCTGTCTACTCCTATACTTTCTAGTGTTTTCAATAAGAATGGGTGTTGTATTTTGTCAAAGGCTTTTTCTACATCTATTGAGATATTTTAAATATTTATATTTATACGTGTGTTGGTTTTTTAAAGACAAAAAGAAATAGATGACTTCAAAGAGACATAGACTTATATGAACCAAAGCAGAATAAAATGAGGAGTAAAAGAATAATTAATACTGTGTTATCAATACTATAAAAACATATAATTTTAAAGATTTATAAAAGCATGAAAAATTAAGTGAACAAAAGAAGAAGAATAATTCATCAAATAAGAATAGCATTTTTAAAAAAACAGCATAAAAAACTATACCACTGCTAGGCCTAAGCCCCAAAGAGAAAGGTAGAATTTTAGATAGTTGAGGAACCTCTGTCAGGAAAGAGGAATAATGGAGCAAAGACACATAGGTGAAAATGAATATGGCAACTGAGAGAAACAGGGAGACCATCAGCCTACTAGGAACAGAGATGAAGAGTAGTGTATACATAAAGAATAGTAGTCTCTCACTAAAATTTAAGCACATATATCAGAAAGTATGCAATTTAACCCTTATTCTAATCCTTTTTGCCTATAGGAGTTAAGAATAGAGAACTAAGATGGGAGAGCAAGAAAAAATGACAGCAAAGGCATTCCTTAGCTAATAATCATGAAACTCTCTCAGATAATGCCCCTAACAGACTGCAAATAGGATCAGCCCGTTTCCATTGATATCCACAGGCACATTTCAACAGTCCTAGGAGGATTTCTGTGCTGCTATTTGATCTGCACACCTAATGCAGCCCTTTTAGATACATAAACCTATAATAGAAGAACATTGAATTAGGAGTTTAAAGACCTTAGTTCTAGCCATTTCTCTGTAGTTATGGCCTTGGGAAAGTCGGTTTCTCTCGGAAGGCATATAAAATTGCCAGATTGGACAAGATAAATGGCTTCCAAACTTTTTTCATCATATACCCCTATTATTAAAAATGTTTTGAACAAGAATCTTCAAAAGTTTATATTTATTTATAAATTATACATAATAACTTCATTAATAATTATTAGCATGAAAAGTACACAGAACATAAATTTTTAAAGGATAAGATTAGTACAAAATAATATTTGATTTGGGAGTTATTGATAAACCACTGGAGTTTACTGAGTAGAAGAGTAACATGGTAAGACTTATACTTTAGGAAAATCATTTTGGCAGCTATGTGGAAGAAGGATCAGAGTGAGAAGAAACTTGGAGCAAGGAGTCTAATTCAGGGTTAATGCAATAGTACAGGCCAAAACTAATCAGGACTTGAACTATTATGGCTATGGGCAAATAAAAGGTACAAAGGAAAGAGTGCTTGGTCTGGAGTCAAGAAGTCTCATCTTCCAAAGTTCAAATCTGGCCTCAGATACTTATTAGCTTCGTGACCCTGGGCAAGTCACTTCATTTGTTTGCCTCAGTTTTCTTATCTGTAAAATGAGCTGGAGAGGGAAATGTCCGAATACTCTGGGATCTTTGCCCATAAAACCCTAAATGGAGTCATAAAGAGTCAAACTTGACTGGAAACAGAGAAACAAATATGAGTAGAGAAAGGAACAAGTGTGAAAGATAACATCGAAGCTGAAGATTTAGCAAAGAAATGGATGGATATGTGGGCTAAGAGAGATCAAAAGATTGAAGTTGACTATGAGATTGTGAACCTGAGCAAATGGAAGGACGGTGATACTTGTCTTTAATAGTAAAGTTTGGAAGAGTGGTCAGTTTTAGGGGAAAAGACTGTCATGAGATCTTCAATAAATTCAAAACTCATTGATAACTATTTGTCCTCTGCAACTCATTGTGCTACCTAAAACACACAGATGGCAGGGTTAGTCATTCTACCCAGGAGAACAGAGCATTTCAAAGCCTTACCAAGTTATAATGTGGTTTGTGGAGCAAGTGGTAGGTGTGAGTTGGGGTTAGAATTACCCAAACAATACCTGCACAACTTCTGCTATGAGTGACCCTTAAGTCATCACTCCTCCGAGAGCCTATGGGTGGCTCAAAGATGGATGGGGAGTAGAGTTTGGGACCTTGCACAGGGAAAGGAGAGCAAAGAATGTGTTGGGTAAGGGTGGTTGTTCTGAAGATAATCCTTTTGATAGGCACTTCCAAGGAGGGTGAGATAAGACCCAGCTTCCTATCATGAGATCAAATAATCTTCAGTATCAACCCATAATCCCCCACTTTGTAAACCATTTAACTAAATGATCCCTGAGGGCTTTTCCATTTATAACATTATATCTTTCTCTAATTTTACTTACAAACTGTCTTAGATAATAATTTGCTATATATCCTAGCCTTCTCTGGTTTTAACTACAACACATTATCACCATCGAGCAAAAGAAATTAAAATACCTGAAAATCCATATTTCCTATCAGAATAAACACTGCTAAGAAGCTATCATGGACCCATCTCATTACCCTTAGCCATCACAGTCTTTGAAAAGAACCTTTGATTTCATCCAACAAAACTCCCTTCTTGAAGTTTATGTTATCATCCTGTTTAAAGTATCAAAATAATTTCTTTTTTAAAAAATGTTTATTAATATTTATTTTTTAGAAAAGTTAACCTGGTTACATAATTCATGCTCTTACTTTCCCCTTCACCCCCCAAGATTCCCCCCCATGGCTGATGAGTATTTCCACTGTTTTTAACATGTGTCATTGATTAAGACCTATTTCCAAATTGTTGATAGTTGCACTGATGTTGTAGTTTCGTGTCTACATCCCCAATCATGTCCGCCTCAACCCATGTGTTCGAGCAGTTGTTGTTCTTCTGTTTCCACTCCTGCAGTTCTTCAAAATAATTTCTTAAAAGAAATTATAGTGGAGATTTCCACAGTAGGATTATAGGAAAGGAAAAGCAAGCCCAGGAAAAGCTATGACTTACCCAAGGTCAAACAGAAATTTAGTGACAGCACTCAGATTACAGCCTCATCTCCTGCTTCTAAGGTCAGAAATCCCCTGTATCACACACAGCTGGCTTCCTTCATTGACTCTTCAGTTTGTGACTGCCCTGTCTGGTTATTTCTTCCTCTTTCTAAAAGGGCTCTCTCTTCTCTCTCCACTTTATAGCACATTGCAGCTGCTGCTGTGTTAAAATTGTCACTAAAGTTTGGCCATTTCTTTTTGATGACATGGCCCAGAGCGGTGTATGCTCCCTTATGTACGCACACCCAGCTGAGTGTCCTTAGAAGTTCTTTACCTTTGGAGCTTTCCATTTCACGATCTGACAGAGAGATACAAGGAGAAGGCTCACAGACTCAAGAATTCGAGCTCTGAGTGCAAAGAGGAAAAACAATTAAACAACCAGCCCACTCTAAGACTAAATATGCAGACTGACATCCCATCCTTTCATATTATATGATAGTAAAGCAGCAAAGATGTTTTTAAAAATAGTCTTAAAGGCCTGCTATAGACAATGTAGGGAGGCACAGTCAATGAAAGAAATTGTTTTGCTTGACTACTTTTGTTTATTAAAGAGGAATTGTTGGTTTATTTTTCCAGGGGAAGGAGCAGTCAGAAGGAGAGAAAATAAATACTTGTTAATTGAAAGAAAATTCATTTAAAAAGGGGAGTTCCTCTTGGATAAGAATGAGAGAACACTGGAAGCAATGGTAAAAATGGACTGAAACAAAATCCTCAAAGTAAGTCTATGAAAAAACATTGCAAAGCATACACATTCTATTCTAGCATACAAGCAACCAGGAAAGTGTACCATGACTTCAACCAATCCAATTCAATAATCATTTATTAAGCACGTTCGATGTTCTTGCCATTGTTCTAGATGCTGGGTATATAAAGGAAAACTTAAAACTATTCCTACTCTCAAGATTCTAAGTAGATTCATAGGTACATAAAAAGTAAATACCCCCTCCCAAATCACCAAGTTAGGGGTCTGGGGTGTTACTGATAATTGTGGATATTAGGACAGGCCTCCTAAAGATGGGAGCCCTGGAAGAGAACTTTGAAAAGAGGTTGGGTTTCTAGGAAGCAGAAGTGTCAAGGGAGAGCATTCCAGGCATGTGGGAATGTCAGTGCAAAGGCACCAGTGTGGGAGAGAGAATGTTCATACAGGAGGTTGTAGAAGAAGAAAAGAGACTTCCCAGAAGCATTTTTAAATATATACATATACATATATATTGTCATGCAAAACACACTTCCATGTTGGTCATTGTTGCAAGAGCACACTCATGCAAAACCAAACCCCCAAAATAAAACCATAAATACACTGATGTGAAAGATAGTATGCTCTGATCCGCATCCATCCAACTAACAGTTCTTTCTCTAGACATGGATAGCTTTCCCCATCATAAGCCTTTCACGATGGTCCCAGATCATTGCATCACTGAGAGGAGCCAAGTTTTCACAGATTATTACCATACAATATTGCTGTTATTGTGTACAATGTTCTCTTGGTTCTGCTCATTTTGCTCTGCATCAGTTCCTGAATATCTTTCCAGCTTGTTCTGAAATCATCTCACTTATCATTTCTTATAGCATAATAGTATTCCATCCCCAACATGTACCACAATTGAAATATTTTTAATGAAGGTTTTTGGAGGAGAAGAGATGGACTTCCTGGCTATATTACATAGACATGTATCTCAGTTTCACGAGTGGAAGATGGAGACACAATCTTCCACAAAAACTAAGCTATTTATTTTTTTCCACTGGCCCAACATTCCATCCATCTCCCATCTTAATGCCTTCTCTTCCCCTCCACTCAGAATTCCTAATGCCATTCAAAGGTCAACTCCAGTGATATATTCTTCAGAAGGTCTTTTCTTATTCTTCTCAGCTGGTAGTCCCTCCCCAGCCTCAAAATTACTTTTGATCCATTTTATATTTACTTATAGGTATGTATATTGTTTTCCTTGATAGAAAGTAAGTGTCTCATGTGGAAGGCAGTGACGATTGTGCATTTGTGCTTGCATCCCCAGGGCCCAGTACAGGAACAGAGAGGTTTAATAAATTTTGTTGATGGATTGATTGAAAATATTCTGCAAGGTTATTGGGAGGGAAATGTTCTGAATAAAGCTTAGAGTATTAGAGAAATGCAAGGTGCTATTATTGTCATTCTACACAGGATGTAGCACAAGGTTAGCAGTCCAATAGACTATCCATAATCCAGAATCAGAATTCAGTTTCTCAATTTGCCTGCATGGAACTCCTTTGATTTTGGATTTAGAGCTGTAGTGAAGTCCAGTAAGGGAAAAGAACATGGCAAAGGCATTTTTCCATGGAGACACTAGAAGGTCCTTAGAAGTTTCTCAAGGTGGTTCTGAGTTTCTTTCATATCGAAAATAAAGCTCAATAGCTAAAAGCCATAAAGGATGACGAAGAACTCAAGGATAAAATGCAACTCTAAAACCCAGTCCTTTCACATCCCATGATGAGTGGAGCAGCAAAGATGCTTTTTAAAATAGTCTTAAAAGCCCTACAGCAGGGTAGGGGGAAAAATTATGTTAGAAAATCATTTTCCATGGATGGCAGCCACCAATTTTCTAGCAATCAGAAAGGAGGTACAGAATTAGCTCTGTAATATCAGCTATTAAACTATTTCAGTCTCATATTCCTAACAGAAGGCATGCATCAGCCATAGGGAAACTACTCCTCCTACAATTTATTTCACTAAGACACTGACCTGACTAATGCTTCTAACATGTAATATAGGAGAGAATAGATTACAGTGTGGGGTGACGGTTGCCTAGAGCTCAGGAGAGAAAATAAATTTCTGCAGCTGAAAATTACACGTAGCACTTCCCAGTGAAAGATCCCATCTCTAATTTCAACTTTTAACATGATTTACATGACCCGTAACACATTTATGAGAGGCAGCCAGCATTTTCATGCCTTTGATTTGGGGTAATTATTTTTAAAGCTGAAAGATTTTTACTGTCTTTCATATAAGTTTTCACTATAAACACATCAACTTTTGCTTTTAGATTCTCTCTCTTCTTTAAACCAGGAGTGAGTGAAACAAAGAAGATATTTCTGGCAAAAATCAGTTTCCCCAGGGGAAAAAAATTGATTATCCAAGTATTAGGTGGAAAGTTAGTTAGTGGCCAGTTTAATGAAGAATGGAGGGCAAGAAATTTTAATGTTTTTCTTGGCTCTCGAGAAAATGAAGAATTACAAATCCCTCCTTTTGAAAGAGAGGTGAATGCTGCATATGCTATCGATATGGTCACTGTGTTGCTTGGTTTGGTTTACTGTTTTTCTTTTCTAAAAAGGACAATTCATTGTCATGAGGAGAATGCATATGCAGGAATTACCTTTTATTTTAAAAGGGATCAAAAATTATTAAATTTTTCAAGTCAACAAAGCAATCTTCAATCTCAAATGTCATAGTTGCTGCAACCAGATGGTAAAATATTCCTGAACCTGGCAGGCTCAATGAAAACCATCGAGCAGCCTAATCCTCTGAGTGAGTGTTTTAAAAAGCAAAACTTACCTTAAATGAGAGAGCTGTGCCATGCTTCCCCTTAAAAAGAAATTTCTTAGTCATAGACTTATAGAAATAACAAGGCTAGCCAGAGCCTTAAAGAGAATCTGGACCAGAGGTATGAAACACATGACCTCGATTGGACCAGATTAAAATGAAAGTAGGAAATATTTAACAAAATAGATAAAAGTACAATATAAAGTAGGTAACATTTTAAAACTACATCAATATGTCATTGACATGGATCATTATATATTTTTGTTATTGTTTAATCATTTTTAGTCATGTTGGACTCTTCATGACGCCATTTGTGTTTTTCTTGACAAAGATACTGGAGTAATTTGTCATTTCCTTCTCCAGCTCATTTTACAGATGAGGAAACTGAGGCAATCAGAGAGAAGGGATTTGCCAGGGTCCCACAGGTAGTACATGCCTGAGACAGATTTGGATTTAGGAAGATGAATCTTCCTAATTACAGACCTGGCACTCTATCCACTATACCACCTAGCTTCCCCAATTTATGGTTTAGTGCAGTGATGGGCAAACTATGGCCCTCGGAGTCCCCTGAAATGTTCTCGCTGGCTGTGGAACATTATACTTAATCTGATGAATACAATGAGTAGATACAATACAATGAAACTTCGAAAGAGTTGCCTTAGAAATAGACTGACAGAAGAGCATTTCCTTTCCTTTGGCCCCTCTTTAAAAAGTTTGCCCATCATTGGTTTAATGGATTCTGTTTCTTTTTTTTTTTTAAGAGAAAGAAGGCCAGTGATGGGCAAACTTTTTTTTAACCCGTAACTTCTGTGTATTGGCTCCTAGGTGGAAGAGTGGTAAGGGCGGGCAATGGGGGTCAAGTGACTTGCCCAGGGTCACACAGCTGGGAAGTGTCTGAGGCCAGATTTGAACCTAGGACCTCCCATCTCTAGACCTGACTCTCAATCCACTGAGCTATCCAGGTGCCCCTGGATTCTGTTTCTATTTGAGTTTGACACCACTGATTTAGGTCTTAATCTCATTTTAAGGCTCAGAGAGGAGAAGAAAAAATTACATACCTAGTTAATGATGAAGTCAGAACTAGAATCCAGAGCATCATGCTCTGGATGCTATTAAACAGACTTTTCTCTCCTCCAATCTTCAATAAGCTTCTGCTAGGTATAAGTTAAGATGCAGGACCAAAGTCCCAGGAAGTTTCTTTTTTTTAAACCCTTACCTTCCATCTTAGAATCAATACTGTGCATTGGTTCCAAGGCAAAAGAGTAGTAAGGGCTAGGCAATGGGGGTCAAGTGACTTGCCCAGGGTCACACAGCTGGGAAGTGTCAGAGGCCATATTTGAACCCAGGACTTCCCATCTCTGAGCCTGGCTCTCAATCCACTGAGCCACCCTCCTGTCCTCCCACTTCCAGGAAATAATCTTCAATGCTCTGAAAAATAACTGGGCATCTGTTATGGGCAAGACTCTATTCCAAGGATTTTGGGGAATACAAAGAGGAATAAGATGTTGTTGCTTCCTCACAAAGGCCTCAGAGTTGGATAAGGACAATAACTCATTGTATTAGTAGGTCATACCTGCATCTCAGGCTTCCATTAGGGCCATAAGAGAAGTACAAAGAGCAACAAGAGTGTTTCTGGAGCACTCTACCTTGCCTATGTCCTGATGAAGAACAAAAACCCTCCTGAATAGGTCTGAACAGACAACAAAGCAGCCATAACCTTCATCGTTTGAGGACTCTGCTTTTATTAATAGAGTCTTTTAAAAATGCCTTTTTTGTTTACCAAAAAAAAAAGGGAAGGGAAGGAAAAGAAACAAGCATTTATTAAGTGCCTTCTATGTGCCAGGCTTTTTGCTATTTTTTTTAAATTAATCTCTGATCCTCACAACAATGCTGAGAAGTAGGTTGCTATTTGTTGTGAGTTGTTTTCAGTGGAGCCATTTGGGATTTTCTTGGCAAAGATTTTGGGGAGGTTTGCTATTTCCTTCTCCAGCTCATTTTACAGATGAGGAAACTGAGGCAAACAGGGTTAAGTGGCTTGCCAAGGGTCAAAAGGTAGAAAATGACAGAGATCAGATATGAACTCAGATTTCCTGACTTCAGACCCAGCCTTCTACCATTGTGGTATAGTGGATAGAATGCTAAACTTGGAGTCCAGAAGCTTCGAGTTCAAATTCTATCCCAGACACCTGACCCTGAATAAATCACTGAAGTTTTCTGGATCCCAGTTTCCTCATCTGTAAATCAGGGGGTTGAACTCAGTGGCTTCTTAAGCAGTTGTGTATGGTAAATATTTAATAACCGAATTTCTGGGTCAGGGGACAAAAGGGTGCGTGTAGAATGTACCTTTAAGTTTTATCTGAATTATTAACATTTTCTCCATCACTTTCTTAAGCCTACATAATCAACAAAACAATTAAATCCAGCTCTGAGTTATAGCATTTGCAAGATTTCTGAGATATAAATACTCACCCTGAAAATTTAACAATAGACTCTTGGGATCCAAGTGAAACTGTCTCCACATATTCCTGCTCTAATATCCCTTCCACATCTAAATTTATGAACTTGTGACTGATAACTCATAAAGAGCTCACAATCCACTAAAACCCCCAAGGTCTTTTTTCTCAAAAAGCTGTTTTCTAATTATGCTTCCTCCATTCCAGACTTAAGTCTTAAATATTTTTGTTTCAGTTTTTTCTTAACTTGACAAACACCAACAAACATGAATATTCCCATATTCAAAGAGAAGATAATATATGAAAACATGAATTCTATTATATATTGCTTGACTTTATTTCTAAGAATAAAAAATAAATTTAAGACTTTAGTTTCAAAACTGTCCTGCTTGTCTCTTTCTTTGAACATCTATCTTTTAATATCCTGTGCATAAAAAAATATGACAATGACTGTCTTTTCTTTCTTTTTTTTTTTTGGCACTTTCATTAGCCCCTCTCTCTCCCAAAAAAATGTACCCATAAAGTTTTTTTTAATCCTTTCTTTTAACAAAATGCTCCTATCCAATAGTTATATGCTTATTTTTTGAATACAAGTAAGACTATCTTCTTACATCTTAATCCCTGACATGTATTCTTTAATACAGTAATAGTGACCTTCTTGCTGTTTCAAGAAAAAAGTATCCCATCTGTCTTCTCTCGGGGCATTTTCTCTGGCTGTCCCCCATGCCTAATGTACTCTCCTTCCTCAGATCTACCTACTAATTTCCCTGGCTTCCTTTAAGTCACAATAAGATCTCACCTTTTGTTGGAATCCTTCCTTAATTTTACTGCCCTCCTTTTCTTAATTATTTCCAATATTTTTCTTTATATACATTTGCACATTTTCTCTCCCATTGGATTATAAACCCTTTAAGGACAGGAACTGTCTTTGACCCTTTTTTATCCCCAGCTTTTAGCATGCTGCCTGGCATGTTGTGGATATTTAATTATGCTCACATAGAAGTGATCCACCCATTCTGGAACTATGCTTAAAAAGCTATAAAACTGCATGCCCTTTGATACCACTACTGGGCCTGTATACCAAAGAGATCATAAAAAAGAGAAAAGGGGCTATTTGTACAAAAATGTTTATAGCAGCTCTTTTTTGTGGTGGCAAAGAATTGGAAATTGAAAGGATGTCTATTAATTGGGGAATGACTGAACAAATTGTGGCATTTGTTGCTGATAGATAGAATACTATTATGCTATAAGAAATGATGAGCAGTATGATTTCAGAAAAAGCTGGAAAGATTTAAACGATCTGATGCAGAGAGAAACAAGCAGAACCACAATACTTTAGATAGTAACAATAATATTGTCAAATGATCAACTGTAATAGACTTAGCTACTCTCAGCAATACAATGATTACCCAGGACAATTCTGAGGCACTTAGGACGAAGAGTGCTATCCACTTCCAGAGAAAGAACTGTTGGAATCAACTTCAGATCAAAGCATACTAGTTTTGGGGGCAGCTGGGTAGCTCAGTGGATTGAGAACCAGGCCTAGAGACGGGAGGTCCTAGGTTCAAACCCAGCCTCAGCCACTTCCCAGCTGTGTGACCCTGGGCAAGTCACTTGACCCCCATTGCCTACCCTTACTACTCTTCTGCCTTGGAGCCAATACACAGTATTGACTTCAAGACGTAAGGCAAGGGTTTTAAAAAAAAAAAGGCATACTAGTTTTCACATTAGTTTATTTATGGTTTTACTTAGGGGTTTTAGATTTATATGAGTATTCTCTTATAATAACGTCCAATATGGAAGTATTTTTTGCATTATAATACATATATAACCCAGATCAAATTGTCTACCATTCCCAAGAGAGGGAAGGAAGAGAGGAAAGGAGACAATTAGGATCTTATAATTTCAAAAAGCTTATGTTTAAAACTGTTATTATATGTAATTGTGAAAATAAATATCTTTGAATAAAGAAAAATAATACTTATATAATGTGAAAATAGGATTCTTTGGAAAAGACTCTGATGTTGGGAAAATTTTAAGGCAAAATGAGAAGGGGAGTTGGAGAAGATGAGATGGATAGATAGTGTCACGGAAACAATGAACATGAGCTTCGCCAGACTTTGGAATATAATGGAGGATAGAAAAGCCTTGTATGCTATGGCCCAGAGGGCCATGAAGAGTTAGACATGGTAGAACAACTTAGCAGTAACAACAATAAATGTTTATTGATTAATTTAATGATCTCTATTAAATGTCGTCTTTGGAAGAAGTGTGGCATAATAGATACAAAGCTGGTCTCAGAGGCAGGAAGACTGATGTCTGCAAATGCTCAGGATTTCTCTGTTACATGTACAGAGTCGAAGCAGAAATTGCAGCCCACCCACTAGCTCCACCTCTCAAGGACACACCAAGGCAAGATAGAAACCTGGTGATTTCTTGCACTTGGAAAGGTGAAAGTTATAGCTCCAATTCAGAACGTGGCCTTTTCTGTACCAGACACTGAGGTCACGCTGACCTCTTGGGGGATGGGAAAGTTAGGATGGAATATATCACCGTAAGGCCAGGACCACAGAGTCCTGAAGATTTGTAAGCAAGCACTAGCCTGTACAAATGACCTTTAATAAGTATACATCATCACAGTGTTTCTTCTAATTAGAGCTCGAAAGTCAAGCATGATTCTTCCAGGTCTTCTGCAATCAGATATATTAAATACCTTTGTGGGAAGGTAGTATACTATAATGGAAATAATGTTGGAATCAAGTCAAAAAAACCTAGACTTGAATCCTGTTTCTATCTATCTGAGCTTCAACTATAATGAGATGATAATCCTATTCTGGCTACATTTCAGGTTGTGATGACCATCATTTGAGATCATACTTCTACACACACATATATTCCTATGTGTATATATATATATATATGTATATGTACCCACAAATCTGACTAAATATGAATATATATCTACAAATTTGAACCTGTACTTGTATAGAAAATATAACTATAAATATGAACTATTACCATTACCATGACAACTTGATTTTAACACTATGTATAAATCATATGTTTTACAGATGGATGGAACCTTAAAGATAACAGGAGCAAAGATCATAGAGTTAGGGCTCCAAAGAACCATAGAAGGCATTATGTCCAACAGATAGAAAAACCAGTAGAGAAGCTCAGACCCTGAGACATTAAATCACTTGCTCACAATCACACGGTTGGTCAAATAAATACTTGTTCAACTTTGCCAGGCACTGTGCTAAGTAAGCATTGTGAATACAAAGACATGCAAAAGACAATTCCTCTTCTCATGGAGCTCTCCAATGGAGACAATAAGGAACAACGGTATTCAAACTCATTTCTTCCAATTTCAAATCTAGTGCTTCTTCCTCTATGCCTCAGTGCTTTTATTAGGAGAGTATCAACCTCCCAAAGAACTTACTCCCACCTCATAGCAGATGACAAAGGAGAAATGAGACCCTTAAAGTACCATTAGCTATGGGTTTCACATCCTCATCTGGCATCCAGGGGCAAGAACACATCAGTTAGGCTTCTGTTGGCCACTCAAGGACCAAAAAAAAAAAATACTGACAGAATTATCTTAGTGCATTGCATCACCAGAGCTGTACTTTTCATGACTAATGTCCCTAAATTCCTTCCTCTGAGCCTAACTCTACTCACATGTGCTGCCTCCCTTCTTTTCTCTTCTAGCTCTGTCATCATGAGTACACTGACTAGCCTATAAATAATAGTACCACTAATGATATGAGTAGTGTGACAGCTACCAGTGCCCATTCTTTACCATCTCTGTTGTTGAGCGCAACACAGAAAATCATCAAATGAAGTGATTTACTCAGCCTCGTACACAAGTTTCCCTGGCTGTGTTATGTAAGAATAATTGTTATGATTATTTAATGATATATGCAATCCCTGTTATTAGCTATTTATTGATATATGAAAACTAGAGTTCCTCCTTTGCTGCTGGCACTTTTGAAGACAACACATTTTTCAATCAAAGCAAAATTGCTAATACAAGTATAGCATAAGAAACCAAACTGCTCCCATCAGATTTATTGGGTGGTTGTGAGGAAGGGTGCCATCATCACCAAATTTTAAACCCAAAGCATAATCCATAATAATATCAAGGTCATAAATTTATAACTAGGAGAGAAAGCCCAACCCCTAAAATGTGTCTCTCTAGAATCAAACACAAAGTAGGAAATGAGAAATGAGAAAGACAAACATTTCAATGGTTTGTGGAATGCAGATTAAAAGAAATTAGAAAAAAAGAAAAAGAAAAGAGAATAGCATATGAGGGATGTTGGTTCTCAGTTGCCTATCTTCAGGAGCTTCAAAATAGGAGCACCTTAAATAGAAATTATCAATGTGGTAACTTCTGATTGTGGCAATCAATCAAAAAGTATTATATACTTACTATTTGCCAAGCAATAAGGAAAAGACAAAAGTAAAAATAGACTCTGAAAAAATTAAAAATAGACTCTGCCCTCAAAGAGTTTGACATCTAACCAACAGAGACAACATATGTATATGTATTTGTGCGTATACATACATATATATGTGTGTATATCTCTATAAACTTAGAGATGAGCCTTGGTAGGAAAAATAGGGAGAGTAAAAGTAATGGCAGATTTCTATTACAATTAATTTGATAAATACCTTCCAAGGTTCAGGTCCAAACTATGTTCCCAGATCTAAGGACTTTGGTATAGGATTCTGGTACGTTCAATGATAGGCTAGTAAACAATTGATAGTCAGCTCTCCAAATGAAAAATGAATGTATGCAGAAAACTTTTGAAAGGACCATGAAATACCTATGAGAGGTAGCACGAATTAGTAAATAGATACTAGACCTTAGGGTCAATAAGTCTTGGATTCAAGTCCTTTGTCTCTCACCTACTGGCTGTGTGACCCTAGAGAAATCGTGTAATCTTTTTTGTGTACCAAGGCAACTTTTTAATATTGTCATTGGCAGAGAAGGCGTCAAGAGATATTGTAGAAGAGGAGAAAGAGGTAGAGGAAGTTCCTCACCAAAACCTCCTAACTCCAATAAAATCACAGGTCCAATCCAAAAACAGATATGAGATGATTTGGATAGGAGGAAGTTGGCATAGAAATTTTTTCAGAGAATTACCCTCTCATCATGATGTCATTAGACAAGTAGTTTAAGAGATAAAGAAAGAGAGGAAGGACAAGAACCCTGTGATTTTGAAAGATTTTATCCATAAACATGAGAGCTAGGTGATATGTCTATCCGATAAGAAGTTAGATATAAACACCACCAATCAACAGTAAATCATATTCCATGATTAAATTTTTTCATCACTGGGAGAATGGTAAATGCCACTATCATAATAATACAAAAATTCCCTTGAGGACATATACCAAGTTTTATGATTCAAGATAATTAAGACCCTAATAAAACTTATAACATAACACAGAGATAAATAACATAAAAATATGCTATACTCTATAATATGATAACTAACCATACTTAAAAATATAACAAGATCATTATAACCAGATCTGAATAAAAAACCAGAAAGGGCAGGTATATAATTCATCAGAGGTCAGAAAGGAAAAATTGTAAAAAATGGATGTTGATAAACATAAATACATCAGCCTTTTGGACAAGAACTCACTATCTGACAAAAGCTTTTAGGAAAATTTGAAAGCAGTTTGGCAGAAACTAGGTATAAACCAACATCTCACACTGTAAACCAAGATAAGGTCAAAATGGATACATGAAATAGACATTAAGAGTGATACCAGAAGCAAATTATGGAAGCATGAAATAGTTTACATGCCTGGTCCATGGATAAGGAGAGAATTTATGACCAAACAAGAAATAGAAAGCATTACATGATGTAATATGGACATTTTTATTACATTAAATTAAAAGACACAAACAAAACCAAAAAAGGCAAGAATAGAAAGAAGGCAGAAAACTGGAAAAAGCTTTTTTTATACAGCAAATTTCTCTGATAAAAGCCTTATTTCTCAAATATATAGATAACTAGGTCAAATTTATAAGAATACCAAGTCATTCCCCAACTGGTAAATGGTCAAAGAATATGAACAGTTTTCGGATGAAGAAATCAAAACTATCAATAAGCATGTAAATTTAAAACACTATTAATTATTAATGTAACTCTAAGGTACTTCCCCATACCAATCAGACTGGCTAATATGACAGAAAAGGAAAATGGTAAATGTTGGAGGTGATATGGAAAAATTGGGGCATTAAATTAGCCCTGTTGTTAGAGTTGTAAACTGATCCAACCATTTTGGAAAGCAATTTGGAACTATACCCAAAGGACTATAAAACTGGATAAACTTTGACCCATTAATACCACCAGTAATTCTGTATAGTAAAAAGTGTTTTTTAAGGGAAAGAATATATGTACAAAAATATTCATATCAGCTCTTTTTGTGATAGCAAAGATTTAGAAATCAAGAGGATGCTCATCAATTGGGAAACGGAGACAAATTATGATATATGATTATGATGGACTATATTGTGCTATCACAAATGAGAAACAGGATAATTTCAGAAAACCTGTAATGACTTATATGAACTGATGCAAAGTGAAGTGAGCAGAACCAAGAGAACATTTTCCACAGTAACAGCAATATTATACAATTAACTATTTTTAGTAATACAAAGATCCAAGACAATTCCAAGGGATTTTTCATGAAAAATGCTATTTCTAGGAGCCTTCCGGTTAAGATGGCGGCAGAGTAAGGAGCAGCTGCTCGATCTCTCCTGACCGAACCACACAGGACCCCTCAAGGGGAAATAAAAACGAGTCCAGAGGAACGAAGGAACCCCACAACAGGGCGCAGCATTGAAGGTACGCAGAATCGGGGCATTTCCACACTTTAAAGGGGTGAAACAGTTCACACTAAAACACGAGAGAAAGAAGCCCCTCCCCCACCCCCACACCGCACAAGCCGGTAAACAGGACTGGGGCAACCAGATAATCACTGGCAGCCCCTGAGCCCGTACCTGTGCGCTGCAAGACGAGGGACCCCAGGTGGCTGGGACTCTCCCTGAGCGCCCACGTGGGTGAAGGCACCGCCTCCAGCAGGGACAAAGGCCCCTAAAACTCGGCCTTTCCCAAGCACTGAAGGCATTGCCTCAGGTGTGAATGAAAGCAAGCCCTAAGAGCATCAGCGCAGGCAAAGGCAGTGCCCTAGGCTTGAATAACGATCTCCAGCCCAGGCTTGGACCTCCAGTGAGGACCCGGTGCAGACCTGAGCATGGCTGTGGAAGCAGCCCCAAAGACTGCTGAAGGAACCTCGGGCAGAGGGGCAGACCGGGAACTACCAGGAGGCCTGACCCCGAGGACAAGGAGACCGGAGCCCCCCCAAGCTTGCAAGGCCCAGGCAGACCCGGAGTGCAAAGACAAAGCGGGAAAGGGGCGGGGCTAACAATGGCCAGCAATAAGGAAGTCCAGAAGAAAAGGACCATCAAGAGAAACTCTGGAACACTGGACAACTTCTACACAGAGAAAATCCAGACAACAGAGGAGGGAAAACAAAAATCCAAACCTCCCCAAAAAAATGAAAGCTGGTCACAAGTTATGGAAGAGTTTAAAAATGAAATGCTGAGGAAGATGGAAGAAATCTGGCAAGAAAATAACAGTTTAAAAGGCAGAATTTCACAATTGGAAAGTGAGACAAGACAACTGAAGACCAAAAATGACCAGATTGAAAAGGAAAACCAGTCCTTAAAGGCTAGAATCGAACATTTAGAAACCAATGATCTCTCAAGACAACAAGAACAAATAAAACAAAGTCAAAAGACTGATAAAATAGAAGGAAACATGAAATATCTCAAGGAGAGAGTGACAGACCAAGAAAACCGGTCTAGAAGAGATAACTTGAGAATCATTGGTATTCCAGAAAAGGCAGAAATTAATAAAAACATGGACTCCATACTCAAAGAAATTATTCAGCAAAATTGCCCTGAAGTCCTACAACAAGAGGGCAATATAGACATTGAAAGGATCCATAGAACACCCTCTACACTGGACCCAGAAAAGTCAACACCCAGAAATATAATAGCGAAATTGAAGAGCTTTCGAGTCAAAGAAAAAATCTTACAAGAAGCCAGAAAGAGACAATTCAAATATCAAGGAGCACCAATAAGGATCACACAGGATCTGGCAGCCTCAACACTAAAAGAACGCAAGGCTTGGAATACAATATTCAGAAAGGCAAGAGAGCTGGGCCTGCAACCACGGATCAACTACCCAGCGAAACTAACCATATACTTTCAGGGGAAAGTATGGGCATTCAACAAAATTGAAGAATTCCAAGTTTTTGCACAAAAGAGACCGGGACTAATTGGAAAGTTTGACACTCAACCACAGATATCAAGAGAAAGATGATGAAAAGGTAAATAAGAAACAGAGGGAAAAGAAAGAAAACTCATAGTCTTTTAAGCTTGACTCTGTAAGGGCATAAATAAGATCTAAGTATCTGTATTACTAGGTGGAGAAATGCTATGTATAATTCTCTGTAGTGAACTCTATACACTATTATAATATTCACTATTATAGCAACCAGAAGAATAATTCATAGGGAGAGGACAGGATACTAAATGGTCTAAGATGACATGGGGGGTGGGAAAGAGGGGAGGAAGAGTAGGGGACACCAAGAAAAATCCGAGTAAATAAGAAAAATAAGATATTCTATTACACACAAAGAGGGCATGGGAAGGGGAGGGGATAAATACTACCATAAGAAGGAGAGGAAGAGAGCATTAAGAGGTAATAATCAAACCTTACTCTCAGTATAATCAACCCGGAGAAGGAAGAGTAACTTTATTATCCATCTGGATAAAAAACTCCATCTAACCCTACTGAGAAAGTCAGAAGGGATAAACCAAAGGGAGCAGGGGAGTGGGGAGGCCAAAAAGGGAGGGAAGAAGAAGGGGGAGGGAATTCATTTGGTCTTTAAAAAAAAAAAAAAAAATAAGGGAACAACAAGGGAGGGGACAGAAAGGGAAGTCAATCAAGGGAGGGGATAAGGGATACTGGCTGAAAGCAAACCACTGGTGTAAAAGAAAATAGTGCAATAAGAAGGAGTGGGTCTAGGGGAGGATACAAAAAATGTCAGTGAATACACAACTAACAATTGTAACTCTGAATGTGAACGGGATGAACTCACTCATAAAACGGAAGCAAATAGCAGAGTGGTTCAGAAACCAAAATCCTACCATAGGTTGTCTACAAGAAACACATATGAGGCGGGTAGACACACACAAGTTCAAGGTTAAGGGTATGAGCAAAATCTTTTGGGCATCAAATGAGAAAAAGAAGGCAGGAGTGGCTATCATGATCTCTGACAAAGCCAAAGTAAAAATAGATATGATTAAAAAAGACAGGGAAGGTCATTACATCCTGATTAAAGGCAGTATAAACAATGAGGAAATAACACTGCTCAATATATATGCACCAAGTGGTATAGCATCCAAATTCTTAAAGGAGAAACTGGCAGAGCTCAAGAAGGAAATAGATAGTAAAACC
>NC_058131.1:619964201-620057423 GCF_016433145.1 Gracilinanus agilis
TGAACTGATCCAACCATTCTGGCTGGCAATTTGGAACTATGCTCAAAGGGCTATAAAAGATTGCCTGCCCTTTGATCCAGCCATACCATTGTTGGGTTTGTACCCCCAAAGAGATCATAGATAAACAGACACGTACAAAAATATTTATAGCTGCGCTTTTTGTGGTGGCAAAAAACTGGAAAAGGAGGGTATGTCCTTCAATTGGGGAATGGCTGAACAAACTGTGGTATATGCGGGTCATGGAATACTATTGTGCTAAAAGGAATAATAAACTGGAGGAGTTCCAGGCGAACTGGAGAGACCTCCGGGATCTGATGCAGAGCGAAAGGAGCAGAGCCAAAAGAACTCTATACACAGAGACTGATATACTGTGGTAAAATTGAATGTAATGGGCTTCTGTACCAGCAGCAATGCAATGACCCAGGACAATTCTGAGGGATTCATGGTAAAGAATGCTACCCACATTCAGAGGAAGGACTGCAGGAGAGGAAACATATAAGAAAAGCAACTGCTTGAACGCATGGGTCGGGGCGGACATGATTGAGGGTGTGGACTCAAAACTACCACACCAATGCAACCACCAACAATTGGGAAATTGGTCTTGATCAAGGACACATGACATAACCAGTGGAAAAGTGCGTCGGCCATGGGTGGGGGGAGTGCGGGGGGTGAAGGGGAAAATAGGAGCATGAAACATATAATCATGTTAAAAATGATTATTAATAAATGCTAAAAAAATGCTATTTCTATTGGAATATGAATTCAGGTAGCGCATATTATATTTTAATTTATTTTTGTGAGGGGGTGTATTTTTTCACAAATGACTAATTTGGAAATATGTTTTACAAACTGAGGGGGGAGGGAGTTAAGGGGAAATAAGGGAGAGAATTTAGGACTCAAAATTTTTAATGAATTAAAATTCTTTCTATATATATGGGGGAAAAGAAAATATTTTTGAAAAGAAAAGAAGGAAATTGTTGACAAAATTATTTCTATCTGAAAAGGATGAAAGAAGTCTTCCTGAAATTGATAGCACATGATATGGACCTAGAAATCAGAATTTGATTTCCTTATGAATGGTACAGAAGAAGCTATAGGAGATCAGAAGTGGCCAGAACTACTGCAGGCTAAAATGTATTGGAAGAGCCTCACTGAGAAAGAGAAGAGAGTTCAGTTGGACTTAGCAAGAGAAGTAGGGAGGGTTTCTAAGATGAAGAAGATGACATGAACAAAAACAGATAAGCAGGAGAGAGAAGGTGTTGTAACCTTAGATATTGATTGCTGCTGAAAGGGGTGGGACTCATCAGAGATTTGTATTTCCTCTTCCCAATAAACACATTGGGAAATTAACAATTTCCCATCACATAGGACCTATACTGTTCTAGTAATTCATGGCAAGAGTGAGATTGACAAGGTCCGGATGGTCCAGATCTCTTAATATCACCTTTGTCCTAAAGGACGCAGCCTTAATATTTGAACTGCTTTGTTCTCCAAAATCCAAGGAAGGAGAGAATATGCCAAAAGAAGGTGCTAAATGATTCACAACTCATTTTTATAGACCAGAGGGGAACAAGAATCTTCTCCCTGCCTCTCAGGTGCCCATCAACTTGGAAATTGCCTCAGTTACTGGAAACCAATCAGAATGCTTACCTTTTTCTCCTCAGCAAGGTGGCAGGGAATTGTCTACTTCTATGATCCATGCTCTCATTATGTTTGCTAGAGATGTCATCAATTTGATCTGGTAAAACCTGATCAATCCTCCATTGCATAACCATGACAGTTACTACTTCAAAATTAGTCACATGTGAATTTGCATGACTGGCACTCATTGTGACTTTTCATTCTTCCCCTTTTATTTACCAACTATCTTGTCTTTGGAAGGCCTAAAAGCTTTTGAACTTTCAATTCAGAAACAGGAAAGTTAGGTGATCCTCAATTCATTTTTGTACATTGATTTCACACCTAACAATCCCATGAAATACTGAACAACATAATTATCTCCTTCAAAACTATAACCAATGTCATCAACAGAAATTTTTATTGGAAAGGCTTTGGACTCAAATTTCCTCCTTTTTTATTAGCTTCATCATTGAACACTCAACACCTAGCATCTATAAAAGAAGAATAACAACATATTGATCACATGAGAACTAAAAGATAATCCTTCTGTTACAGCAATGAAAGGGACAGAAATGAGGGTTTTACTGTCTGCCAAGACGTGGGATGGACACCATGTCATTTTCTTCTCTTGAGTTTGTCTCATTTCTAACAACAATGAACAATCTCATTCACTTCAAGATGGTTTCTTTGGACTCCTACTCACTCCTAAATACTTTGATTTGTCACTTTCTGAGATTGTTTAACCTTAGCAATGAACCTTAGTGGAGGAAATAAGGCACAGCAGAAGTAATGATAAAATTATCTGAGAAATACTTTCAAAGATCCGGGCTCAAACTTTTGTCTCAGATCCAAAGGATCTGATGTAGAATTCTGTTATATGCAGGGTATGGTGGTAAATGTTTAAAAAATAGCTCTCAAAAAATGTCCACATATCACACTTTAAAGTTTAATTTACATTAACAGTTCTTCATTACTTTAAGTCTAGGGGGAAAAAATAGCAAACCAAACTTTGATTTGTAGCATTTTCTAATTTATAAAATCCAATTGCTCATGCTGAAAATTTAGCAATTGCCTCTCATGAGCTAATATGAGCAGACACTAGCACACTTCTGGGTCTTTGGTACTGTTCTCAAGGACAGTGCTAAACCTCCCAAGCCCAAGTCAGTGAAGAACCTGAACCTCCATACAAATTCATAAAAATAAACACAAAGACAGATAGTGGGGAATCCTTAGTAAATTGGGTCTTGATTTAACAGTCCCTAATAGTTGGGTTTTTTTTTTTTATTTTTTAACTCCTTACCTTAAGTACCAAGTACTGAATCCAAGGCAGAAGAGCAGTAAAAGCTAGATAATTGGACTAAGTGGCTTGCCCAGATTCATGCATCAGGGTAAGGTCTGAGGTCAGATTTCAAACTGGGTTCTCCTGGCTCTGGGCTCTTATCTTTATCCAGTGAATAACCTTGCTGCCTCAGTCCCTAATGTTTGGCTATCAATTGGTTCACCTCTACAGTTGAGTTGGAGAGTTAGATCCCTGTATTATTACAAATTAAAGAGCCTTACAATCTTCTTTTCCTTGTTGAACCACTAATTTATCTCTGAATTATTCATGTTCCTTGCTTTAAACCCATGCCTTCAACCTGCCTTACTGATGAAGTTAGTTCTCCTTCTTGACCCTACCAAAACTTTGTGTGCTTAGATTTTTCATCCCCACTTTGACCCTGTGTTTAAACTTACCTACATCCTTGATTCTGGGGATGTATTATGGTCCATTTTGACTTCCTTTGGTCTGGTCTTCATGTAAATATTTGATATGACTCTTATCTAGAGCCTAGGGGCAGGTGGAAAGCACTGGGTTTGGAATCAGGAATATTCATCTTCATGAGCTCAAATCCAGTCTCCAACATTTACTATGTGTCCCTGGGCAAGTCATTTAACTCTCTTGGCCTCATTTCTTTATCTTTAAAATAAGCTGGATAAAAAATTGGCAAGCCATTCCAGTATATTTGCCAAGAAAGCCCCCCAAATGGGTCACAAAATGGAGACAATTGAACAACATTGTTCTGGCTTAGTTTCTCCCACTAGCTTTGTCTCTACCTAAGATCGAAAAACACAACTGAACTCTTCTAACCCAGTGGATTTGTATTAATGGAGCCTCTGATCTAGAGAATCTTCCAAATTCTCTTTAGGTCTGTCATGAACATCTAGAACCATGACAGAATTTTATTGCAGTAATTCTAATCAACACTTGTTCAAGACCAATTCCATGAAAGGTAAGTTATTTCCTATATGATGCAGACATGCACATAACTTTCAGAGTCTCTGTCACTGTCTCTCTCTTTACATGTTTCAAAGATTAAATGCTAAATTATTTTAGGTGCTATCCTCAAATCAACATGTGATAGCTGAGTCTTATTTATCCTATGAAACACTATGCATTTTCATGCTGCAAAATACAGGTCTACATTTTACCTGCATTAGTATTTTGTTGTTGTTTGGGGTTTGGGTTCTTGGGTTTTTTGCAATGAACTCTCGTTTGAAATTTAATCATTGGAAGGATGTGGAATGGCATAGAGTAAGGAAGAAGAAAGTGAACCAGAGTGAAAGTGAGAAAGAGAAAAGCTTTCCAAATGGATTGAACAAATCAGAAAAGGAAGTTAAAGTAGAGACTTGTCTTCAAGGACTGGAAATATCTGTGGTCTTCCTGACCCAATCTTGTGCATTATGTATTACTAACTGGGTTATATTGCCTTTTGTGGGCCCCATTCTCTGTATCTACTTTCTCCTCCTCCTCCTCCTTCAAAACAAAATGTCAGGGGCTATCTAGGGGGTATAATAATATCACTGTGAGGGAGATATTTAGGCAATCCATTCCCCTATGACTCAACTCACCATTCCTGCAAAATTCCAAACCAAAAAACCCCACTCCTGGCCCCCATGCTCTTAGCTGTACTTTCTCCCATATTAGAATGCAACCTTCTTAGGTTCTGGGGCTGACTTTGCTTATGTATTTGGGGCCCTAATCCTTAGTATAGTGCTCGGTACATTGTAAGCATTTAATAATATTTTTTTCATTCCTTTATAGACAAAAGCAGTTTAGACTAGCCCAAATTCCTCTAATTGTTGAGCTCATTAGGCTCACATGCCCCTCTCGTACCAGCTTAGCCAAGAGCATAACCATTACCCCAAAGACCAGAATCTATAAGAAATCAGATAGGCCTATTGAAAATCAAGTAGAAAGCTTTAAAGAACATTAGTTAAGCCTAACTTTTCTATCTATTCTCCTTATAGCTTTCCATGGAAATTTGCCTGCAGGGGATCCCAAATGGTTTGCTGTAGGCAAAAGCTCTTATTCTCCTCACTGTGTGGACTGAGTAGGATGAAAAGGTGAGGATGATTCAGGTTGTGGGAGTAACATGAATGATTATAGAAGGGGACATGTACAATTTCTAGACAATGATTTTTTAAAGTTTCTTTTTCAGATGTTAGAAATAAAGGTTTCATACATCTCAGCTAAAAATACTCAGAAGAAAACAGAAGAATGTTCTGAAGGGAACACAGACAAGGGGGATGCTATAAATACTATGTAAAATTTAACATACAATTATAAAAACTAAGCAGAGTCTAATAGATTATAATTATATATATATATATATATTCCCATTTTTTTAAGGAAATGTACATATCCATTGATGTTTTCAATTTGATTATAGTAAGAAGAAAAAAGAAAAAGGTAATTTGCCCTTACTTCAAGAAACCAGTCCAAAGCAAAACTAAAGTAATTTCAAAACAGTATGGGAATAATCTATGGCAGAAACTAGGATAGCCTTTGAGGGAATCAACATAAGAAGGCCAGGATTCTTGACTCCTCCCTTCTATCCTTAGAAACCAAAGGGATATATCTCTACTTTTTTTTTTTTTTACAATACCCACTTTACAAGAAAGTATCTGAGTTTTTTCTCTTTTTCCATCCTTTTCAACTTCAATCTGTTCTTAATACTACTTAATACTACTGCCCTTGACTTTGGAGGCAGTGAGTGCAGTATTCCAGCAAATGCTGCATCAGTCCCCAGGAGGACAAAAAGGGGCATGGCCAGGGAATTAATGGATTACATCAGTTATCAGCATTCCTCAATTAATAAGAAGACCAATGGCTTCAAGGAGGTCCTGCCAAGAAACAGCAATGACAGTGACTTCTCAGCGATGAGGGTGCCAGAAATTTCAAGAGTTTTACAAGTGACAATATTTGGCTGAAAAATCAAGCTATTGAAGTTTGGGGGAAGAAGAAGAAGGGCCTTCCAGAATAAAAAGTTTGAGATGTGGTCTTAGGGTGATAGTAGCAGGAAGTATTTTTTGATGCCCAGTCAAAGGAAGGAGGCTGCCAGGAAGTCTATGTAAAGGAAAGGACACCCCATGTATTCAACCATCATCAATTTTTTTTCCTTCCTGAGAGGCCTTTGCTCTTTGAAGAATTGCTGACTCCCTCTCCAGGGTCTGCCTGCATGTGGATTCAATTAGTCCCATCTCTGCAGTATGTCACCAGTGTTTTTTGCACCCCATAATGACTGGGCTGCCTGTATGACCTCTCAAGTCATCCTTTTTCTGAAACACCAGCCCTTCCCCAGGTCATTAGTGAAAAATCAACATACTTCCCATTTATACAGCTGAGCCCCAAGAATCTGCCCCAGAATTCCAAGTTCTGAACTCCAGCACACAGAAAGTTCTCCAGCAGAGCAGCTCATGGAGTCAGGAGGAAAACATATAATTGTGATACTTTTTCCCTAGCCCAACCAGCTGGTACAGATGCTTGAAGACTCAATTCTTTGAAGATGAATGAAATGCTAACCAAACTTTTCTAAACCTAAGAGAATTCACTCAAATCTGGAGGGTAAAAAGTTTGAATCGATTCTTCTCTAACTCAGTTCAATCTGTCTGTTTTCTATCATTTAATTTAAAATGCAAATTCAAAATAGATTAGAAATTTCTTGTTGAAAGAAGCTTCTTGGAGGCACCCCAACTAAACTTCAGTTGGCTTTTGCACAATATCTACTTGCTATAGATATTCTATTGAAGCTCTCTACTTGGCAGTAAACAATCACACTTCCCCAAAGTGCCTTAGGCCTTGGAAGACACATTTCTTGAGATTTTTTTTTGAGACAATCTTAGACTCCTACACATGAACACAAGGCTCCCAACCTGCAAATGTGGGAGAGAGATGAATAATGAAATAGTACCCAAAATATTCATAATGTGGGTTAACAATGGTGGCATAAACAATTTAGGAAGCTAAGTACCCATCATTTGCTGACATTCAGATCCGTTCCACATTACCTGGGACAGCCAAGATGGATTACAGGAACCAGAGTACATCGAAAACTTAAAACATCACAGTATTGTCCCCTTGTTCTTCAGTAACAAAAATGTGACATGCAGTTTCACAGATTTAGAGGTAAAAAAGAACTTAAAGGCATCTAGTCCAATCCTCTCATTTTAGAGATAAGAAAAATGAAACCCAGAGAGGATTAGTGACCCAAAGTCACACAGGTAATGACAGAGGCAAAATTTAATCCCAGGTCCACTGATTCCAAATCTTAAATTCTTCCCACTGCACTTGCAGATTTTATTCTGGTTCTTTTTCTAAAAGACCTAATAACATAAATGACAAGACACTCAGAGAGAAAACAGCAATACCAGAGGCTTGAGAGATTAAGTGAATCAATAAACCAATAAGTATTTATTTAATGTCTACTGTATACCCAACATTGTGGTAGAAAATACAGAACAAGTAGGATATATGGTCCCTACATCAAGAATCAGACAATCCATAGAAGTGAGATTAAGGCTCATAAAATAAGTATACAACATAATATTGAGTACTAAATCATGTATTAGGAATTCAAAGAAGGAAAGATCTATACAAAGGCTAATATAACCAGAGAAGGCTAAATGGAAAAGTGTCTTATAATGTGTGTCACTATTAATAGTAGCAATAGTAGTAGAAGGGACAATTAGGTAGCTCAGTAGATAGAGAGCCAGTCTAGAGACAGAAGGTTCTGAATTTAAATCTGGCCTCAGATTCTTCCTAGGTTTATGACCCTGGGCAATTCATCTAACCCCAGTTGCCTAGCCCTTACCACTCTTCTGCCTTGGAACCCATAGTTAGTATTGATCCTAAGACAAAAGGTAAGGTTTTGTTTTGTTTTATTTTTTAAATAATAGCAGTGATGGTGATGATGACAATGATAGAGATATAACAATTCAATAAAACAGTTTCAATCAATCAATCTGGTCTTAAGAATGTATTCAAAGGAAGAAAAAGAAATTTCCATTTCTTCCTGGAAAAAGTATATTAATCTAACAAGCAAGGAAAGCAAAAAAAAAAAAAAAAAGCCTCACTTGTTAGCTACCAACATTTCCTAGTACCAAGCTGGAAAAGTAGTCAAAAAAATAAAAAATAAAACTTAGGCTAGGCTGTGTAACTTGTCTTTCAAGGATGAATCTACATTTTGCTTTGTACTAAATTCATTAATCCAAATGGTGGTAACAATGAAAAAAGAGAAAAGAGAATGTATACAAGAGATGTCATCCAATCCAATAAAAGTTTATTAGGCATTTAGTATGTGTTGGACTCTGTACTAAATTCTAGAGATAAAATTGGTAAAAAGAAAAACAATCCTGGGCCTCAAGGAGTTTATTATCTAATAAGAAGAGGCAACACATAAAAGGAGACAGGAAAGCCTGGGAATGTGGGGAACCAGGGAGTACCTAACACAGGGTCATCTTCTACCATGGAATTGAAATCCAGGCAGTGCAGCAGATATACAATGGATTGATGTTATAAAGATAGAAATGAAAGAATTGTACAATAGATTATATTGGGATGAGAGTAAGAAAAATGGGGAGGCAAGAAGCCTTCTAGATTGTCGGTCTGATTGACTGGGAGGATTGTAGTACCTCTGAAAGTAATAGGAAAAATTAGAAGAGAGGAGGGCTTGAGGGAGAAAGCACGAATTTAATTATAGGCATGTAGAGTTTATATCAACTAGATGACACAATAGATATAGCAATACCAAGCCTGGAATCAGGAGGACCTGAATTCAAATCCAGCCTTAGACACTTACTAGCTGTGTGATCCTGGGCAAGTTACTTAACTCGGTTTGCCTCAGTTTCTTCATCTATAAATGAGGAAATATAAATAAAAAAAGGAAATGGCAAACCACTCCAGTATCTTTGCCAAGAAAACTCTAAATGGAGTCATAAAGAGTTTGAAGTGGCTGAATGACAGCAAGGAATTTAAGATGATTATCTTCTCAAGGAGCTTAACCACAAAAGAGAGGAAAGATAAAGGATGATAGCCAGCAGGGATGGATGGATAAAATGAAGGATTTTTGAAAATGAAAGAGATGTAAATTCTGACATTCAAGTTTTTCTGATCTCTGACAGACATGGCTAGGAGAGTAGAGAATGATTGGAAAGTGTTTTAATGCAACTTTTATTAGTTGACATAGACTCCTCATTGCCAAAATCTTTGGTGTCCTCTGTGTCCAAGGTCTCCAGTAGCTCACAGCATGATTTAAGATTCAAGGTTCCCTCAGGGACATAAATAACATTTTTTTAAATGGTCAGCAAAGGAAAGTCACCATGTAACATCAAACTTATGTATCTACCATAAGCCAAAAGCAAGGAGGTAATCCTCCTTCTCTCTAGTTCACAAACTCTCCCATTTTCTAAGACAACCAGCTCATCAACAGCTCTATTGAGCCAAACAAATACTAGGCAAGAAGTGCTGCTTCTCTCTGACTTTCTCTGCTGATGGGAGGCAGCATCCGCTTGGCAAAAATGTCAGTGCCCTCATTAGGGCTATTGGCAACAGCAGCTGCTACCTTGTCACTCCCACTGCTCAGCTGCTCTTACCTCCACTCGCCACTAACAGAGAACAGGGGCTGTGCACATATGTCACCACCTCCCTGAAAGCACCTAGCACAGTGCTAATCATATAGAAGATGCTCAATAAAGCCTTGTTCAACAAATTAAATGTAGCTTATAATGGAATAATTTGGCAATAGTACGTAAATTCCCATTTAATATTGCCTTCAATTGCCTAAGACAATATCTTCCCTACACACACCTCAGA
The DNA here is from genome assembly GCF_016433145.1 of Gracilinanus agilis. Taxonomy (NCBI): domain Eukaryota; kingdom Metazoa; phylum Chordata; class Mammalia; order Didelphimorphia; family Didelphidae; genus Gracilinanus; species Gracilinanus agilis. Next base: position 619,973,953 of record NC_058131.1, read on the forward strand.
CATTTCAGTCTAATTCCTGCTTACTTCATGAAGCATCTCCACAATATCTGACAAGTGATTAATATGGCCCTACTTAAAAACCAGCAGTGATGGGACATTTACCACCTTATAAATAACTGGTTCCATTTTTTATTTCAGATAATTCTTGTAGGGGATAAAATATACCTCTAAGTATTCTACCTACTAGACCTAGTTTTATTTTCAAGGGTTAATAATTGAATGACTCCTCTGTTAGAGAGGACACAATACTCCAAAATGTGGCTTGAATCAGATTAAAATGTAAATGAGGGGCAACTACTTTGCTCAGTTGATAGAGTCAGGCCTGGAGATGGGAGGACCTGTGTTCAGTTGTGGGTCTTAGATACTTCCTAGCTGTGTGACCCTCCCCAAATCACTTAAGCGCAATTTTCTAGCCCTTAACTCTCTTCTACCTTGAAACCAATATACTGATTCTAAAATGGAAAGAAGGAAGGAAGGAAGGAAGGAAGGAAGGAAGGAAGGAAGGAAGGAAAGAAGGAAGGAAAGAAGGAATGAAGGAATGAAGGAACAAAGGTATGAAGGAACAAAGGAAGGAAGGATATTTTAAAAACCAATAAAACATAGATAATGTTGATACATGTTTCTCCACAGGGATTCTTATTACGATATAGTAACCCCTATTTCTATTTGGATTTAACACTACCATTCCATATGATGGCACTACAAATGCTGGAAGGCAACTTGCATTTGTTTACATACCTGTATACACACACACCTCTCATTGTTCCTCATAAGGAACAGGTGAAGGATGTAAAGTCTAAGTATCCCAGTTCTTTCACCTGTTCTTCATATGAGCTGGTTTTGAGTTCTCTCAAACACTGTAGAAATGATCTGCCCAGCAGAGAAAACAGAGGAAAAAGAAATCATTCCTTCCTGGCCCCCTCCACAAGTAACAGCATTGGACATAAGGTTTCTGTTCATGTGGCCTACCATTAGACCAGCTTTTTAACAAATATATCACTGTTGATTCTTACCATACTTACTTACTAAGCTTCCTAAACTAAAACATCCTTCTCTTCGGCACTTGGTCCATTGTGTAGTCAATACATGTACATCCTATGCTTTTGTGGCTGATTTTTTTTAGCCTAAAAATAGGGCTTTACATTTATGCCTATTAAAGTTCACCTTCTCTGATTTGACCCTTTATTTTAAGGAGCCATGTTATCGTTTAAAGCCAGTAGCTCTAAATAGAATTAACTCCCAGTTCTCTGAGACCACTATCAGTTTCCCAAACTGCAGACTGAATAATCATGAAACAACTGAATAACCAAACTTCTTCAAACTGAAGTTTTCCCCGACATCTTCACCCTCTGCCAAGGCTAGAAGTTAATGCTACTCACTTTAGTGGCCTTGTTCAAATATAGAAGGGCTTTATGTAAATTCCTTATTTTTTACTAACACTGTCATCTGGCTTTGTTTTTTATTAAATATTAATACATTTGTCTTGGGGAAAAAATTAAATTTCTTTCTTTGAAAATCCCAAGAAAGTGGAAAGTTAAACTGCAGGGATTATGATTGGTATTGTGTTTGGGGGAATCTCATCAACATTAATCCCATTCTGGGGCCAACTTTCATTACAGAAAAGCTTTCTTGTACTTAGGAGACAGTGGAGAGAGTACTAACATACCCGAAGCATAGGAAAAGCTGTCCCTCTCTAAAAGAGAGGTGTGAGATAAGGGTTACTATGCATCTAGGGAGGTCTTTAAAGTCAGAAGTTGTGCCTCATTTTGAATTTCAGATTTCCTGGAAAACTTTTCTTTTAGAATTGGGGAAAGACTTCAAGAAGGTCCCTTTAATCATTTTTCTTCTTTTTTTCTGCCTCCTTCCAGTATATTTTCTTGACATTTATTTTCTTCTTTCTTCTTTTTTTTTTCTTAGAGACCCTTACCTTCCATCTTAGAGTCAATACTATATATTGATTCCAAGACAGAAGTAATAAGGGATGAACAGTGAGGGTTAAGTGATTTGCCAGGGTCACACAGCTAGAAAGTGCCTGAGGTCAGATCTGAACCCAGGACCTCCCATCTCCAGGCTCTCAATCCACCTAGCTGCCTCCTTTCCTGACATTTCAGACAAAAGGCTCCTACCCCAAGCCTTCTCCTAATCAAAGTTATGTCCCTCAGAATCTTCCCTCCCTCAAATCCACCAAGCCCATTCCCCGAGAAGCAGGCTCTGAAAAGCAGCCCTTTGTATTTCCCTGCTGGAAAAGTGGAGAGTCGGTGCCTTTTATTAGATAATTCCACTCTGGCTTGACACAGGACTGCACTGACTACATCCTTCATTGGCTTCTCCCAAAATGCATTTATCTTCAATGTATATCTATTGCCAATGCTTTCCGTCTTTGTCTAGCATCACGTTCATACATATCCCTTTCATTTGTCTTAGTCCACAAACCACTCACTCAGTTCCTGAGATGTCCCTGATGTATCTAGCACTAGGATAGCACTCTGGAGTGGACAAAGAGGATCCTGCCTTTCTGGAGTTTGCAGTCCAGTAAATGAAAACAAAGAGATACAAATATGCAAGACAGCATCAAAGAATTGAACCACCAAATGAAGGGGGAGGCACTGTGGTCCAATGGAAAGAGGACTGAATTTGTAGTCATGGGCCCTGAATTCAAATTCTGGCTCTCTTACTTATCACCTTGGACAAATTACTTCTCTAAGCTTCAACTCTACAAAATGAGAGGTTTGGACTAGATTACCTCAGAAGTTCCTTCCATCTATAAATTCATGATCCTAAAAATGACCTAATTGAAGCAAAGGATTCTTGATGCAAGATGGTGAGAGATGACTGGTGATATGGGGTGGGTGTAGATTATGAAAAGTTAAGGGGGGGGAAGAAAAAATAAATTAAGGGAGAAGGGAATAGGATTTATGTAGTGTCTGCTATGTGCCATACATTGTACTTAGCATTTCTACAAATATTTACTTATTTCATCTGAACAACAACCTTGTACAGGTGCTGTTATTATCTTGATTTTACAAATGAGGAAACTGAGGCATACAGAAGTTAAGTGACTCAACCAGGGTTGAAAAACTAGTGGTTGAGGTGGATTTGAACTCGTCTTCCTGAAGTGCTCTTATCAACTGTACCACTGGCTCTGGTATTTATTCTCTATTTAGTACAAAACTACTAGAGCATTTCAAAGATGAATTAAAAGATGTAGGCAGCTGGTTGGCTCAGTGGATTGAGATCCAGGCCTAGAGATGAAAGGCCCTGAGTTCAAATATGGCCTCAGATACTTCCTAACTGTGTGATCCTGGGCAAGTCACTTAATTCCCATTGCCTAGCCTTTACTGCTCTTCTTCCTTGGAGTCAATACTTAGTATTAATTCTAAGACAGAAGATAAAGGTTTAAAAAAATTAAATGATGAAGCTTTGGTTTTAGGAGAATGAATCTGGATTTTGTGACAGCATATATGACACAGAAAGCTATCATCTTACATGGAGAGAAAGGCTAGATGACAGAGACTGTCATATATTTCTCTATATATATTCTTTCTATAGTATGTTTAGAAGAGATTATGAGTCAGTAAGGTGTCCCAGTGGATAGAATGCCAGATCTGGAGTCAGGAAGACTCATCTTTCTGATTTCAAATCTGGCTTCGCAGACTCTGAGCAAGTCACTTCACCCTGTTTGCCTAAGTTTCCCCATCTGTCAAATGAACTGGAGTAGGAAATGCAAACCACTTCTATATCTCTACCAAGAAAACCCCACACGGGACCATGATGAGTCAGACATGATTGAAACAAATGAACAACAACAAAAACATTGTATTAACACTTAACACAAGCATATTTCAGTTTATCCAAATTGGACATCAAAATCCAAATGTATGAAAACTATATATTAGGCTGTGATTATTCACTTTACAAAAGGACTCAGCTTTACAAAATAATATGCCAAGGACCTTTTTAAATACTGGTTTTCCCCTTGAGTATCTCAAATATAACTCAATTTGCATAGAATTTTTCATGCACACTACTGTGAAGTATACCTATGGGTGGTAAGTGATGATGGTGGTGATAATGAGAAAATCACCATCGTGGTGTTGACCCAACGATTCCCTGAATTTCCTACAGCACTTTGGAATGGCTTTCCTGAGCTTTATGGATGTTGGGTATAAGGTGCTATATCTGGTTAAGTGTGAGATATTTCTGAGCTAGCACATCTGGAGTACTTACTGTGCTTGGTTCTGGGCCCTACAGGTTAAGAGCATCATTGATAAGCTAGAGAGCTCCTACAGGAGATCAACTAGTCTGATGAAAGGTCTTGAGTCCATTTCATATGAGGATTAATTGGACAAAATAAGAGTATAAGTGCAACCAAGATAGTGGGGAAGCAGGAAAAAGTATAGCCAAGCTGAACCCCACATTTCCTCTAAACAGATCTAGAAAATATGCCAAATCAAATCCTCATCATAAAACCCAAGAAAAAAATCAAAAGCCATTTTTTTCAGCCCAAGTTAGCAAAGGAAATTAGAGAGATCTAGGGAAAATGGACATAGGTTTTAGCCAAGGATAGCCAAACAAGTTCAGAAACAAGAAACAGTTGTGGGATTCTGGACCCCAGGAGTTGAGCAGGGATTCATTTACAAACTCCAGCTAAGTTTGAAGCTTATAGCAGAATAAATAGGGCAGGACCAAAAAGGAGACTGCAGTTCTGTCACTGAGTCAACAGAGCTTTCTACTTAGCTGATACATACTGAATCTAGCAGCAGTCCACTGGAACTCCAACTGGGACCAATCTACAGGTGTTCAGACCAAAACCCAGATCAGGAGCATGCAGAGCTCAGCCGAGGAGGGCAGTTATCAGACTTTACTTTGAATCAGACTTATTTGGGACCACTGATATCTTGTAGATCCCCAGTCTCAGATATACCTGAGAGCCTGGAATAAAACAACACTCAATACTGCCAAGAAAGCAGCAACAAAATCCTAGAGGATACAGGCTCAGTAGACATTCTCTCTAAAAGTATGCAGAACCCAGTCCTAACATAAAGTCTAAAGTCAGGAAGTAGTTTTGATGTTAAGAAAAATTACCTGAAAATTTTTCCTGACAAATGAGTTATCCAAAAATGAAATTGGCCATCCTGGGAGATAATGGCTGCTTATTGGGTATATCATAGTTGGGATTACTTTTAGGGATTGATTGGACTACATGCCCATTGAAGTCTTTTCCAAAACTCAAAGTCTATGATTCTGTGAAAGAGAAATAGTAAAACTCTGCCACCACATGGCAATTTCAATCCACAAATCTCAGCTTTCATTGTTAGTCTTCCCTTTGTACTTGCAGAGAAACTCCTCCAAAGGGTAGGCTGGAATTACACTCATTCCTGTAATTTCTGTGGAGAAATCGCTCTAGGAGTGGAGCAGAAAGAGGACAGGAAAGCTTGGGACCCAGAAATCGCCTAGCAGGGAAATATCTGCTACTATCAAAAACTGATGCAAAATGTAGGCTTCTTTCCTTTTCTTTCACTTTTTCTAATTTCATGATGAACATGATGATATCTACTCCTAGAATATCTTCCCCTTCTTTCCTTGACCCCATGTATTTTCCCACTCCCTTCAGCCAATTGGGGAAGGAGGGTCAAGATCACTTCTGAATTATTTGGAAATAACAAATTCCAAATTTGCCCTTTTCTGACCATTTGGTGCTATGGCCCCTCTGACCCCCATACTCACACTTCAACCTGACTGCCAATTCAACTTTAGTACCACCTGGTAATTTTCCACTGTTCATCATTTATACATTCTAACAAAGGTGTCTCCATTGCACAATTATCTCTATATCTCCAAATCTCCCAAACTGACCTTTTTCATTGTTAGAGGGGCAGAAAATACCAGTCTGATAAAGTATAAGTCTCTAGCATACAGGCTCTTCATTTATAGCCCTGAGTCCTCTGTCTTCATTTGAATTCCTTATTGTCATGGCCAACAATGAAAAGATCCATTTAAAAAAACTATGATGTTGCTTTATTTCAAATCTCACACTTTTCAGCTGACGCGGCTCATTCTCATTTCTCTTGCTATTTACAACAAAAGAAACCTCTGCCTTATACCAGAGGCAGCATTCTCTGAGGGAGCAATTCATCTTGCTGCTTTAAAGTCCAATTTTGTGAATGTCATATTTACACAATATAGGTTCATCTAAATATACCATCCTGTGATCTTTTAAAGACTCCCTGTGTCTTCACTTAGAGCCAGCTGAGTCTATCTAGCCCAAACTAAGGGTGACAAAATGAAAACTTAATCACTCCCATTCAGATTGTGCAATACATATTACTGAGAAATGGGACTGCCTGGCACTTCAAATATGTCTGTATAGCATTTCGTGTATATCTATAGAGAAAACAAGAACTTTCGAAAAGGCCAATTAGCACAAATTTTAGGGTTTAGAGAACCAGAATCAAAGCCTGGTAGATTCAATTTCAAATATCCTTTCTGATACAGACTGGCTTTGTGACTATGGACAAGTCATTTAACCTCTGTAGTCTAGGCAGTTCTCTAAGCTTACAAATTGCATAGAAGGTTGCCAACCTGTTTTTGTAGAGTAAGTTTCCTCTACTGGGAGTTCCCTATCCAATAAAATCGCTAGTCCAGTCGTTATTCCCTATTATGTTTACCCTTCTCTGTCTGTTTATTTAAGTTATTCTCCCCTGTTTTCTTTGTCTTTGGAATGATGGTGTTGGAATTTCACAGGATTTTTTAACTCCCAACAGAGATCCAGGTTTAGACAGTATTTTCTTTTTACTGATGCCTATAACCAAGGTATAAGATCTAGCCTACGCTACAATTTGGTTTGTGCCACATAGTAAGTATTTCATGGATAATTTTGGCCTTTAACACTACTCCTTGATCATGCATTCCTCCTTGCTCTCTTCTCTTCTCTCTAGATTTTCAGGACATCACTCTCTTCTAGTTCTGCTTCTTATCTGACCACTCTTTCTCTATCTCCTTTGCTGGATCCCCTTCCAGATCACAAGCCTGTAACTACAGTTGTCCTCAGGGTTCTCTCCTCAGCCCCCTTCTCTTCTCCCTCTATACTACTTCATATGGTGATCTCATCACTTCCTAGGCATTTAATTATTACTCTTTCCTGCCCTAATTTCTCTGCTGACTTCCAATCTCTCATCTCCAACTCCCTTTCAGAGATTTCAATTTGGATATCCAGTAGACATCTTACACTCAATATGATTAAATAGAATTCTTTATCTTTCCCCTTAAATCCACTGCCCCATCTGCCCATTTACCTTTTCTGTTCCTGTAGAGGGCAACACCATTTCTCCAGGTGCTTAGGTTTGCCACATTCCTCTCTGTCTCTCACTACTCCCTCCATCCCATGTCCAGACCTTTGCCAGGGGCTGCCAATTTCCCCTTTTTGACATATCTCAAACATGTCCCCTTCTCTCCTCAAATTGTGCCACCATTCTAGTACTTTGATTATTGCAGTAGCATGCTGGTAGGTCTGCCTGCCTCCAGTTTCTTCCTATTCTAATCTATCCTCTATTCACCACTTCCATGATTTTCCTAAAGCTCAGGTCTTATCAGTCACCCTCCCACCTCCAACTCAATAAACTCCTGTGGCTTTCTTTTGTCTCCAGGAATATATACAAAATGCTCTATTTGACATTCAAAGCCTTTCATAACCTAACTTCCTCATCCCTTTCCAGACTATTCCCTAGCTCATACTCTTCAATCCAGTGACTGGCTTCTAGGCTATCCCACAAATTTCAGCTCTCAGCTCTGGGCATCCTCCCTGTCTATCCCTCAGGCTTGGATTGTCTTGAAGGAGCTCATATTCTATCAGGGGAAACACATGAAACATATGAGAATATATGAAACATGAAATATGTATAAAATAAATCTAATTGGGGGAAGGTAATAAACATTTTGAGACACAGAAACTTCATTTTATTTCATGATTTTGCTAAAAGTTCCCTTCCCTACTGGAAATATCTGTAGGGTAAAGAGTACTAAATTTGGAGTCAGAGAATCTAGGTTCAAATCCTGTCTCTGATATTTTCTATTTCTGACATTGGACAAGTCATTTTACCTCTGTGGACCTCAATTTACTCCACTATAAAATGAGGAAGTGAGACTAGATAACCTTGAAGGTCCCTTCCAAGGCTTCATCTGCAATTCTGTTGTGCTCATTCTTTGACCCCAATATCTATCTTGCTTTACAGTGAACCACAGAGGGAACACAAAACCAAGAAAGTAATTAGTAATTATTGATTCCTTTATATTTAGCACTATGCTAGGCACTGCAGAAGACACGAAATGAATGGGTATGGTTCCTGCTAGCATGGAACATGCAATTTTATGGGGTAGAAAAGACTAATTAATGATCTTGAAACAGCTAGCAATATGAGACAGCATATAATTAAATGATAAATTGTGTTTTATTGACTACAAATAAAATAGGATTCAGAGAAAGGAGAAATTAGTGTAGTAAGAGAAAGATGCATGAAATAAATGAGACTAAATTAGGCCTTATTAAATTAGAATATAGAAGAGTAAAGATAGAGGACATTTCAGGCATTGGGAGGCATTTGAGGAAATAAAAAATAGACATTAATGATGGTGGTGTTCAGGTGTTTGTGCGTGTGTGTGTGTATGTGTGTGTGCATTTGACCTAACTAGAAGGGAGGATATGTGTTGGGAAACAATGAAAATTACAGCTTGATTTCAGAGAGCCTTGAATGCCAAGCAGATATGTTTGAGGTTCATAGCACAAACAGTCAGGAAGGACTATGGGGGACCTGAATTATGACAATATGAAGCAGTGTTTGGGGAAGATTAATTTGGCATCAGAATACACAAAACCAACTCTTTGAGAAAGTAAGTGACAAAAAAAATTGGGTGGCCAATTTTAAGATGAGTAAAGACTGGGCACTTGCCAAAGAACAGGGAATTTTGAGATGTGTTTACCCAGAAAAAGAAGATTTAACATGCCAGATATAGATAAACACAGATGTCGCAAACATTCCCAAGGGAAAAGTACAGTATGAGATGCAAGCACCCTAGGGATATTGCAGGTAGTTAGGCCCTGATGGGCCACCTGTCCCCGATGCCCCCTGATAAAATGTCAATAAGCAGCAGAAGCATCTGAGCTTTCTGACAGCCTTTCAGCCAAGATTGGCAAGTGTGCATTTAGCTAATGTGCTAGTTAGTATGCATGGAAGGCTTAAAGCAAAGTCAAGTCAGCACAACTTGTATAAACAGAGGAGAAGAGGAGGAAGAGAAAGAAATGCAATGCACAGTTACTAACTTTCGCCCCCAAATTATTCTGCTAAAATCTTTCTCTAATGCTTCTTTGAGAGTAAAGGTGACCCTGAGCTCTCAGTCTATGCCAGTAGAAGACAAGCTCTTAGAGCAACTGGGTGGCTCAGTGGATGGAGAGCCAGGCCTAGAGATGGGAGGTCCTGGGTTCAAATGTGACCTCAGATACTTCCTAGCTGTGTGAACCTGGGCGAGTCACTTAAACCCATTACCTAACCTTTACTACTCTTCTTCTTTGAAACTGACAGTTATTGATTCTAAGACAGAAAATAAGAGGTGGAGTCCTTTGTTTTTAAAAGAAGAAGAAGGCAAGCTTACAGGTCTAACTAAATAGAAGAGCTTTGAATATGGATTTACCATTGGATAGGATCTTTTCTTTGACATCACCTTCCATTTATTCAGGATATGGGCTGATAGGTGGTACAGGAGCAATCGGAAAGACTCTTTTTCAAGAGTTCAAATCCAGTTGCAAGTAGCTGGGTGACCCTGGACAAATCACTTAACCCTGTTTGTCTCATTTTCCTCATCTGTAAAATGGGCTGGAGAAGGAAATGGCAAAACACCCCAGTATCTTTGCCAATGAAACCTCAAATGGAAGTCATGAAGAGCTGGACATGACTGAAACTATTCAACAACAATAAATTACCATGGATCTATCTTGTATGTTCCTAGCTGTTGACATGTCATCTTTCCCATTGGAATGTGCTTTTTAAGGGCAAGGATTATATGTTTGTCTTTCTTCATTTCTTTAATTTTGAGCAGAGTGATAACACATACTTAATGCTTAATAAAAGCTTGTTAACCAACTGACTTAGTCTGGAGAGGCTCATCACAAAGTTGCCTACAAGATAACAATCTTTTCAACCGTAATAATTCTACAAGACCATTTGCAAAGTCAAATAAGGGTTGTAATCTGTGTTAATCGAGGTGACATTAACACAATAACAAAATCATAAATGCCTTAGAGCAGTGATGGGCAAACTTTTTAAAGAGGGGCCAAAAGAAAGAAAATGCTCATCTGTCGGTCTGTTCTAAGGCAACTCTTTGGAAGTTTCATTGTATTGTATCCTACTCACTATATTCATCAGATTAAGAATAATGTCGCTGGGCCAGATGGAACATTTCAGGGGGCCACATCTGTCCCATTAGTTTGCCCATCACTGTCTTAGATAATAAAGTCAAAAAACCAGTTGGTGAAATGACTTCAACCTTCTTGTATCAGTTTCTTCTCCAACTACCACACACACGTATGTGCATATATATATAGATGTATACATATATAAATGATATGTAAAATATTTCATTTGGACCTCACAACAATTCCAAAAGATAAATACTACAGGTATTATCACCATTTTATAGATGGAAAGAAAAAAAACTGAGGCCCACAGAGACTCTGACTTGTCTAAAGCCCCATAGTTCAATAAATGTCAGAGGTGGTCAAAGATTGGACTTTGAGAGAATCTAATAGTTGAATAAGTTCTCTAGTGAAGTACCCCAAGAATTTGGTTTGGCCTTGTGTTATTGAACAATTTTTCAGTGACTTAAAAAATGGTATAGTGTGCTTATCATTTTTTAATTCTTACTTTCTGCCTTAGTACCAATACTAAGGCAGAAGAGCAACAAAGACTAGGCAATTGGAATTAAGTGACTTGCCCAGTGTCACACATAGCCAGGAAATGTCTGAAGTCAAATTTGAACCCAAGTCCTCCTGACTTCAGACCTGATGCTACCTAGCTGCCCTGTGCTTATCAGATTTAAAGATGACACAGTGCTAGGAGAGATAGCTCACATACTGGATGAATTGGGCTAAATCTAATTCAATAAGTGTTCCATGGATAAATAAAGCCTTCTCTTGGGTCCAAAAATCAACTTCACAAGTACAAAATAGGACAAGTGTATTAAATAGTTTTTAGAGGATAACAAAGTCAATATAAATGAGGTGTGTAACATGGCAGCCCAAATCAACAATGAGATCTATCTTGAGCTGCATTAGGAGAAATATAACTCCTTGCAATAAAGTGGAGGTAGCCCCTCTACACTCTGTCCTGGTCAGACAGCATCTGAAATAGTAAGTTCAGTTTAAGGTGTTGCAGATTAACAGGAACACTGATAAACTGGAGAGATTCCAGTGGAAGTCCAATAGCAGTTTAATTGAATGAAATTGAACCAGGTTGAAACCATTCCATATGAAGACAGATTGGAGCAACTGAGGATGTAGAGCCTCGATAAGAGGATCCATAGGACACATGACCACCCTTTTAAGTACTAGAACAATCACTACAATGTAAAAAAGGCCTGACACCTTCTTTTTTTTTTTTTTTGCCTAGTAGAAGGCAGAACCAAGAATAATGAATAGAATTTGTAAAGCGATAAATTTAGACCTTGATGTTAGAAACAAAAAGACTTCTTAACAATGAGAGCTATCTATAAGGAGAACAGGCTGCCTTGGGAGATAGTGAGTTCTCCCTCACTAGGAGTGTTCAATCAAGCACTGGGTGAACATTTATAAGATATAACATATTGGGGATGATTTTGTGAATATGGGTTGGCCTTAGTGGAGACTGACATCCTCCTCTTGTATGATTCTCTCTGATTTTCTTTAACTTCAGAATTCCCTAAATCTCACAGAGAAGATTCATAGTTGTTACAAGCCCCTGAGATTAGATAAAATAACCTAAGTTCCTTGAATGTAGGAATTCTTTTATTCTGTATATATGTATCCCTAGTGCCTAACAATGTCTGGCATTTTAACTAATGAGCACTTAATACTTGATGATTGATTGATAAATAAGTGCAAAGTTTTATCACTGGACATGGAAATTTAAACTTTAAATCCTGTCAAGTGGGGTCTAAAGTAGACTGTCATTGAGTAGGACATGCACCTAACCCCAATCTTGTGCTCTATCCATTGTAGGGAAAAACAGAGAAGAGGCCATCTGAGTATTTGGGCTACCCAGAAGTTGCCAGAAAGCTGAGTCTTTATGACCTTACTGTTCTACAACCTGAGAACAAATGGGGTTAATAGGTAAGAGTCCCGAATAGGGAAATCCAATGCCACCAGAAGTCAGTCAACCACTTTTGAACCTTATCTGAGTTAATCACTGCTGAGCAGTGACCAGTATCCTTCATATACGTCAGTTCTTCCAATGTCAGTCACCAAAAAAAAACTGGGTTAATCCAACCCACTTGGGATGAAATGGCCTTTCCCTAGTTGACAGAAATGATAATAAGGTTGTCGTGATTATGTATAGTCTACATATGGTTTCGAAAATCTGTAAAGGCTTTAGGGAACCAATTTGGTTTCATTCACCACCTTTTAATTGACTACTAAGTGCAAGGCACTGGGGATAGATACAGAGGCAAAAGAGGAAACGGTCCCTGATCTCAGAGAGCTTACACCACTGATACACTGATATAATCAAATATAACGTACTTCTCTACTAGCAGCAATGCAAGGATGCAGAGCAAGGCTGAGGGACTTATGAGAGGGAAAACTAGCCACATTCAGAGGAAGAACTGTGGGAGGAGAAACACAGAAGAAAAACAATTGCTTGAATACATGGTCTGATGGGGATATTATTTGGGATGAAGACACTAAACGATAACTCTAGTCCAACTATCAATCATATGGAATTAGGTCTTGATCAGTGAGACACGTAAAACCCAGTGGAATTGTACATCAGCTAAGGGGGGGGGTTAGGGAGGTTTGGGGGAGAGGGAAAGAACATGAAACATGTAAGTATGGGAAAATATTCAAAATAAAAATGTTTTTAAATTTAAAAAAAAATCAAAGAGCTTACACAGCACACAACATGTACACCTAAGTCAGGAGTTTTCAACCTGGGAACAATGAACTTTTTTTTTGTTTTGATCACTGTATTTCAATATAGTTGGTTTCTTTTGCAATTGTGTTATTTTATCTATGTCTCTAAAAATCATTCTGAGACAATAGTGTTGATAAGCTTCAGCAGACTGTCAACAGAATCCATTTTACAAAAAGAAGAACCTCAAATTTAAGTTCAAAGAATATGCAAAATAAATACAAAATCATTTCTCATGGATAGGAAGAGAAAATTAGTGTCTGGGTGGGCTGGAGAATCAGGAAGGGCTTTATGTGGGAGGGGAAATGAGATTAGCCTTGAAAAGAGTTAGTTCCAAAAGACAAGGGTAAGTAGGCATGAAACTAACCTATGTACTTCCCTGATTAAGAGATGGGAGCTATAAAATACAACCTGAAGAAACGGAATGAGCCAGAATCAAACCTGGAATTATCTCAACTATATCTAGAAGGAACTAGTCCCAAGGTGGGAAATATGGTACACTGGTGATATTTCACAGCCCTGAAGAATCAGTAAACAAGGCAGGAGGGGCCCAGGCTTGGAAGCAAAAATGAATTTGGAGATGGTAAGAGGCTTATAAATTTCTAGGTTCAGTGCTTCCACTGGCTAAAAAAAAGAAACAAAGTGTAAATCATCTAAAGAACCTTACATGAAGAGACAGAAAGAGAAGTACTCTGGTAAGGTCAGAAGACCAAGCGGAGAAGAAGAATGACTACTGCTATGTCCATTGGGAGTTGATGGAGAGCTAAGAAACCTTCCCCAACCCAAAGGAGTGGCCTCTCTCATCCCTGTGACTTCTTCCCCCAATGAAATAAAAATGTTCATTTGCTAGGAACTCCATGTATAAAGGGAAAGCTTTGCTAATTTTAATCTAAATTAGCTCTACTTTGCTGAATAACTCCAGTCTATGATCTTTTATTTAACGTTTTATAACCTTAAGCACTTTCTTCTATAACCCTTACATTTTGCAAAACTAAGAAAAAATATAGTTTGTTTTAATAAATTCTTGATTTTTGCAAGCCAATAAACTCCCTAATAAGTTGCAAGAATAAGTCATTGTTGGACTAAAACCAACAACATAATTAGCCTCTTGTGCCCTTGGGCTCTTAATCACAGAACAGTCACTTTGTAAGGCCTGACAAAGTTTAACACTTTGACAACCAAGCAGAATCTTTGTTCTCTATCATTAAAGTCTTCCTTAATGCTTCTCACCTTAAATTCTATAACTCTGTCGGCAAGCTACTTCTTTCGAAGGGGGGTTTAGCTATTGGCGAGGGCTCTATAACCATCCTAGGATTTTAGGCCTGGTAAGGTTAACCCTTTTATGTGCCATCATTTTTCTTCCTAATCCAAAACACAATATAAAGTGATAAAAATTTGAGAAAAATTTTGCTGCTGGAATATAAGAAAACTCTCCATACTTATATATGATAATCATATCATATCACATGATAATCTTTATCATACTATTAATGTTTATTTTATTTTTAAGAGGGCACTGTGACAAAACAGAAGTTACGACTTAATAGATTACTAAAAATAGAAATAAGGGGGCAGCTGGGTAGCTCAGTGGATTGAGAGTCAGGCCTAGAGATGGGAGGTCCTGGGTTCAAATCTGGCCTCAGACACTTCCCAGCTGTGTGACCCTGGGCAAGTCACTTGACCCCCATTGCCCACCCTTACCACTCTTCCACGTAGGAGCCAATACATAGAAGTTAAGGGTTTAAAAAAGAAACAAAAAAATAGAAATAGGGAAACTTTGTGTTGGCAGAAGTCTTCACGGTCAAGTGATGGTGAACCTATGGCACGGTGCCAAAGATGGCACATGGAGTGAGTGCTCTCTGTGGGTACTTAGCCACCCTCCCTTCCTGCTCCCCCCACCCAGAGTTTGTTACTGGAAAAGCAGAGGGACTTGAGCAGAGCTGCTTCCCTTCCCCTCTCCACCATGCCAGAGGACATTTTTTCACATCCTCCAGCAGCCCTCTGCCCAGCAGCCCAATGGGAGCACACAGTGGGTAAGGTGGGTGGCTCACAGGTGGCAGAGCTAGAGGAGAGCAGAGCACTCAGGCCACTCCCCTCCCTCTCTCTACATTTACTGAGGATATTCCTCACTTCACCCACCCCTCCATTCAGCAGCCCAATGGGAAAGCTTCCTCCCTCCCCTGTGTGGGGCAAGAGGGCAGGGTAGAGACCCAGCATGTGAGGAGGCAGGTGTGGCACTCAGTCTGGAGGGTGGGTAGGGGAGGGGACCCAGCACTCCTTCTCTAAAAGGTTCACCATCACTGATCTAGTCCAACCATCTTCCAATGGGTGAAGCTTATTTATATCAACCTTGGAAAGTAATCATCTAGCCCCGTGATGGTGAACCTAAGGCAGGTTGGGCACTCGGTCTCTAAAAGATTCACCATCACTGATCTAGCTTCTTCTAATGACAGAGAACTCACTACCTTGTAAAAGAACCCATTCTATTTTGGGATAGCTCAGGTTGTTAGGAAATACATCCTTCTAGGGAGACAAAATTGGGTTTCTGGTCTCTGATTTTCAACCATTTGTTCTAGTTTATCCCTCTGAAGGTCCGTAGAATAACTCTACTACATTTTCCAGAAGGCTGCCCTTCAGCTACTTAAAGATGACGCTCATGTTTATCATCCACCTACTCTTCCCCACCCTCAACCTTATGTATTCAGAATTAAACATCCCCAAATTCTTCAACTGATGTTCACAACAGCCTGATTTTGTGTCCCTTTACTATTCCAATAAATAGCCTAGACCCATAAAATTGTGTTTCATTTAAACATAACAGTTCAATTCAACAAATTCAATTCGAACAAACCTTTACTGGGAGCCACTATATGTAAGGTATAGTACTAGGTATTGAATTAGAATGGAAAGGGAAGAAAACTGGGAATCAAATCCTGGGGAAATAGGCCAGATGGAAACCATTAGAGGAAGCAGCTGCGCATTTTTCTACAGAACTGGCACCTGTGTAAAAGCTTTGTAAAAAGTCCTACCAGCTTACATTCATTTAAGCAGTTGCCCCCCCACCCCCACCTTGGTGGGCTTTCTCTTTCCCCTTCATAAGTACTCTAAGAGAAAAGTGGTTGAATCAACTGTCTTTTCTATTCACCTGGCATCCCATCGTGAGGGGTTATTTCCCAGTCTGCCCCACACAATGTTTTAATAAAAGGCATGCAGTTTGAATACTAATGAGATATTTACAAATGTAGATCAAAAGATAATTTATACTATTGTGTGATATTACCACTAGTTGGCATTAGTAATGTGTCATACTATCACACTAATTACAATATGAATTTTTTTAAAAGTAAAAATGCAAAACAGGGAATTATATCTGATATTTAGAACAATGTAAGTGGATTTAAAAGTATTATTTAAGACCTGAATTTTAAACTGAACCATAGTGGCCATTTTAAGGTGACACATTAAGCTTGAAGTGGAGATGATCTGGAAGCTTATTTGCTGAAAAGTGAGAAAGAGGGATCCTAGAACCCTCTTCAGGCATATATTAGTCTCTAGTGCATCATTCTAAAAAAAATGAATATAGAAGCTGATGGTTGTATGCATGGAACTTGCTTCCTTAAGCTTTGTGCTATAAAAACCTGTCACAACTTCAATTATCAGTTATCGGGGGAAGGTAGCTGGGTGTCTCAGTGGATTGAGAACCAGGCCTAGAGATGGGAGGTCCTAGGTTCAAATCTGGCCTCAGACACTTCCCAGCTGTGTGACCCTGAGTAAGTCACTTGACCCCCATGGCCTAGCCCTTGCCATTCTTCTGCCTTGGAACCAATACAGAGTATTGATTCCAAGATGGAAGGTAAGGGTTTAAAAAAAATGAATATCAGTTACTGAAAAAATATATACATTTTACTTTTTAATGACTTTCTTTTTGTTAAATATTGGCCTAATACTGCCTGAGAAAACTAGGGGAAAGGATATGACATTACTTGGGATCCCTAGTCAAAATGTAAAAAGTAACCAGGTTACTAAGAACGAAGGTATGGGATCTCCTTTGCAGGACCAATAATTCTAGGCAAGGTTCAAATCGATAGAGCCCCTGAGAAAGGTCATGGACTCCTTCTGGAAAAACTCCAAATAAATCTAGTTGAGGGGTTCTTAATCTGGCTCCTTCCCAGGAATCTGTGGATAGATTTCAGGGAGTCTGTGAACTTAGAATGGACTTGGCTATTTCTGTAGACACAGATTCTCCTAAAATGAAACTCATATAGCTCCTAGAATGAAGAAGGGCCTGCGTTGGGAAGTTTCTCACCAAGAAATGGGGCAATTTATTAAGTTACAGCTACTCAAAGAGTTAGAGGCCTAAATCCAATTAGGAAGCCAGTCCTTGTAACTTAGAACTGGCCGTGGTGAGGACTTAATAGTCTAATACTTTATAGATCAATATTCTCATGGCTGCGGATATACCTCTGCAACAAGGAAGATCACAACCAAACTATGCCTTCTTATCAGGTACAGTCCTTGTCCATATCTCCTTGTAACCCTCCAAACAGGACCCATTCAGTGTGCTGGGGGGGGTCCTTTAATTCTCCAAAAATATTGTATATGTACAGATGGAGGCAAAACTCTCCATCTGTTATCTCTTTCTCTTACTACTATATAAACAGCATTCATATTTTAGGGCTGTTCATCTCTGATAAAAAATATTTTTATGCTAATTCACATAAATAATTCATCATTTGTCATATGCTGCAACCTATTTATGCCCACTATGCATCTCTCTATGGTGTTGGGAGGGAACTAAAATTTTAATTCCTCAGAGATTTGTTATTCCTGATTCTGAATTGACTAGTTATGATCACTGGAAAAATATTGGTGTTAAAACGAAGGAATTTGTTTCAAATATAAAGTATGTTACTGTTTAAAGTACTGACCCATTTCCCAGATGCAATCCAACCTCCCCTTTCTCCTATTCAATTTTGGCTCAGTTTATAGTCCAACCATATCTGTTCAAGATACATGTCAAGTGAAGTCAGGTGAATTAACAATAATTAAGCACATACAAATTACCAGGCACTGTATACCAAGAAAGGTTTAAACAGTCCCTGTTCTCAAGGAGCTCTCAATCTAATGGGGGAGTCAACACACAATGAATTATATATAAATTATATATATATATATATATATATGTATACATATATATATATGTATGTTTGTAGGTAGGTAGGTAGGTTTACAGGATAAATTAGAAATAATCTCAAGGAGAAGTCAGTAAAATTAAAGAAGAATGAAAAAGTCTCTTGTAGAAGTTGGGATTTTAGTTGGGTCTTGAGGCCAGGAAAGCCAGGAGGTGGAAATGAGGAGGGGAAGAATCCCAAGCATAGGTAACAGCCAACAAAATTGCCCAAAGTGGGAAGACAGAATATTGTGTTTGAGGACAACAAGGAGTCCAGTGTCACTGTATCACTGAGCATTTGTGAGAATGGAGGAAGGTGTAAAAAGACTGGAAAAATAGAAAGGGACCAGGTAATTAAGGGATTTAGAAGCCAGAGTAAGAAACTCTAGGGGCTGTCCATCCATCATGGTTTCAAAAACACCATTGTAAATCCACTTAGTTTTGTCTATGTAGCTAAGTAGACCAAATACTTTTAAGTTATTCTGCATATCATTTATAAGGCTTGGTAAAGTTCAAGGACTTCATGCAATCATTTTCATGTGATTTGTGAACAGTAATCTGGAAGACTTAAACATCTTTTGGAAATTTCACTACTATTTGGACTTCCCTTGAAGAACTACCCATGATGGAAGTGAACCTTTTGAGAACATAGATCTCTCTGTTTTATGCCTCATTTGCTATAAATAGTGAGACAATTGGCAAAGTTTTCTCTTTTTGCATCCAACAAGGAATCTTGGATGATTTTAACAACAACTTTGTCAGATGTGTGACTTTTAAGACAACATTTTACTTCTCTGAATAAAATGCTACCTTGTCCAAATAACCATAAGTACTGAAGGATCTCACATCCTTTGCATATTTCAGTCATTTGTGTGAACTATGAAGATGTAGTCTACTGATTCTTTCCTTCTTCATCAAGGATTTTGTTGATATTGGTGCAGTTTATTCACCAAGATTTGATAAAATGGTAAAATAAGTATATGAGTCAGAAGTTGATAATATCTTCTCAATCACCTTTTTAAGTAGACATTTTCTATTTTTTATTGAGGCTTTAAACTCAGTTGTTTCTAACTACTAAAGGAGAACAAATGCTGTCAGAATACTCTTCATGTCTGTACCCTGGTATAAAGTCTTGATTGTCCCACCCTGCGACTTTATATAAACACTTCCTCGGATATCACTGTTTTAATGAGCAGATATGACTAAATCTTCTGTAGATTTTGCCAATGTGTGTGTATATATATATATATATGTATATATATATGTATATATATACATATATATATATATTCTACACCATTGTTATCCTTTGCAGTTAAGTCTCCACTTGGCAAGAAGATCATATGTTTACAAGATGAAATAAATTTTAGACTTCAGACCTCCTTTTGCTAGTGATTAAGTTTAATATCCATGGGTAATGAAGGTCCATGTGGATATTTGTTCCTTTATCCATTTCCCACTTTTCTGAGATGCTAGCTTACTTAGAAAACTTAAATTGGAGAAGTTTTGTTTAAATACCATATCTTCTTTGTTTTTCTCCTATTATTTTTTACAATTATTGATTCATAGCTTTGTTTTAATAAGTCAATGATCTAACTGTGCAAGATAACTAATTTGGAAATTGTTTTCCCAACTGTAACTAGAAATTCTCTACCTTTTAAGAAAATGCATTTCATTTTTATGTGGTTATTCAGTGTTTACCAGTTAACCCCAACTTAGTTCTGGAAGAAAATAACTATAACAGTAATCTACCTCTCTCTAGCCTCTTTTCTTAATCCTGAACCATATTTTACAATTTTTTATCTTCCAGTATTTATTTGTGCTTTGAAGTCATTGAGTATTAGATAAAGCAAGCATTTATTGAATACTTACTATTTACCAGTAACTGTGCTAAGCTTCTATTTTGGTTTAATTTGATGAGTCTTATCAAATTTTTCTTGCTATTGCCTCATTCTTTATAATACATGTTGGCACATAAGCTGTAATTACATTCATGGTAGTCTTTTTGCTTATGTTCATCATGAGCACTACAACACAAAATGACCAATTATCCCAAGAAATTATGTCTCTTATTGCCTTTGAATGGATGATAAAACCAACTCTACTAACTCTTTTATTCATCTCTCCATACCTCTCAGAACCTATGAGCCACTTTTCCTTTTAATTGCAGCTGCTTTTTTCTCTCAGTTTTATTTATAATGAGAATGTAAATAAGAATGTGATCCAGTTCCTATAGGACAGCAACTCTTGAAGTATAGTTAGCAGCCCCTGGGGGATTCCAAACAACTTCCAAATAATTCACAAGGTCAAAATTATTTTTATAACAATACTATAATGTTAACTGCCTATTGAAATACTCCTTCCTTTTCAACTACATATCAATTTAAAGCAGAATTTTCTTCATATAATTCAACTGAAACAACAGATTATAATAGAACAAATGCAAAAGGAGCCACGAGATTCTATCTCCCTGCAAAGGAGGCATTAAAAATAATCACATAAAACCATGGTATACGTGGTCAGTTATCTGAGATTTGGCCATGAACTCTATGAACATTACTCTGATGAAAATAATCATCAGCAAATTTAGAAGCAATCCATAGGAATGCTAGATGCAAGGCCACGCTATTTGTTGCCCAGTTCTCAGACACCAAGACCATGCATAAAAGGTGATAGAAATCTAAATCTTTAACCATAGAGAATACATTGTAGAGAATATCTCCCTCCTTGAATTTTCCTAGAACATTTTGTCCATATCTCGTCTATGGTCCTTATATTATTTTTTTTAATAACTCACACCTGTGGCTCCAAGAAGCTATAGAATGCACAGCAGCCACAATCCACAAATCCATCTCAGTAGGTTAGCTAAACCAGGCTGAGGGCTACTGGCAGACCTAAAACCCATCAGTGAGTTAGGAGGTGTCTACCCCAATCATCCAAAGGTTTCCTCCAGTGGAAAGAACAAATGGGAACAATTTGTTCCAGTGGCTATGCAGACAGCTAAAGCAGGTACTATGGAGCACTTAGAGCTTGGTTAGACATCAAAGATGTCAAGTTCATCCACTGCATCCTAGGCCATCACCAGTCAACTCGACTTTTTTGGTCTTTCCACTGGACTTGGGTGACTCTGGAAGAGAGTGTGGCTGACACCTTTTAGCAACTCTGCCTTACTTAAATCCAATTCATGCACAAGTCAAGATATCAGTCATGATGTCATTGGGCTTCTTCAAAAAAGAAGGATAAACAAGAATATTATGTTGAAGTGTAAAACCTTATATTAGACAATGTTGGAGTCCCTGGTATGCCATAAGCTCCTTGAGGAAAGGTACAGTATAATTTGTCATGTGTCTCTCTAGTATTTTGCACAGTACCTGGTATATAGTAGGTATTTGATAAATGTCCTTCAAAGGGAATTGAATTCTCTGCCTGCCTTAAGCCTTGCTGACACTTGATTATCTAATTTCAAAATTCGTCAGGGTCTACTTGGTTTCTGTAATGTAGCTTGACATAATTGTCTGAATACTATGACTTACTAATCCTCCTGCCCTATGACTATGGCCTGTGATCTCCTTTGTCCCTATAAATCTGTTGTCACCCAAGTGGCCCTTTGTTCTGAATAGTTCTGTGTAATCTCTATGACCCATTTTCTTCTACCCATACCCTTGCAGTTACTTTAAAATCTACCTTACCCCTTACAGAATTTGACACCAAATAATAATGGGGCAATATGCAATACAGACCAAGCCTGGGCTACCACTGAAAGGCTTGCATTACTTCCTGTAGACATCTACTCCCCAGTTACAAAGCATTCCCCTTCTTTCTCATCTTACTGTTCTCCCCAGAGACTGATGAGCTTCAGGTAATGAAATTTCAGTACTGATTCTCTGTGCCATTGGATAACAATGACAAGATTTTACAGATGGAAGGAATCTCAGTGGTCACTGAGTCCAGCCTATCCCCAAAAAGTCATCTATACTTACAATAAACCTGGCAGGTAAATGTTCCTCCTGTCTCTGCTTAAAGACCTCTATTGAGGTAGAAGTCTTTTGGGGCAGCCTGTTCCACTTAAAGCTATTTTAGGAAGTTTGATGTTTTTTTCCCTGATGCCAGGCCTAAACCTGCCTCTTTATAATTTCTACTTGTTGTTCCCGGGCCCCTGCGGAGGCAAACAAAACATTTGATCCCTCTTCCATATGACAGCCCTTCAAATACAGTCCTACAAAGATGTGCACAATGTACAAGGATAGAGTGATTGATGGGGGCTGCCTTCCAGCTTTGTGTGTCCTAGAATTTGAGTCTAAATATCATATTAGCAAGTGACAGGGAATTTCATGTTCCCCAAATTGTCTGAATGTATTGCCTGCCTCTGAGTCAATGTAGACAATTAGAAAGAGATACTGATGCTGCAGAATCTATTCCCAGCAACATCTTCTACTTCATGAAGGGAATTCAGCCTCATTCTCGAGAAGCTTCAGGTAATGCCAGGATCTTGATGGGTCTGAAGGTATGCTTCTTCTCTCATCCCACAGCCTGATAAATGTGCATACATTCTGGGATCACTGGGGTCTACCATGTCCAGGCAGGATGTTAAATCTCTGCCTCCATGTAGTCCAGATGTCACAAAACATTTGCCCAGTTCTAAAATGATGAAGCGCCAAATCTTTTGAACGTCGCTCTCATCCATCAAACTCACAGTGGCTTTGCCCCAAAACAAGAGCTTCGCTTTTAATATTATTAGCCAAGCCTCATATCACCCAGTGTGACACATTGCTTCATGGTGTAAGAGATAATGGGCAGTAGCAACTGCTCAGACACGATGGAGAAGGCCCCATTTGGTACCAACAACAGCTGGCAATTTATCTACTACACATCATTTATTATGCTTAATAGCACTGTCATGAACCTCAGTGTAGCTGACATCCAGTAAAAGTAACTGAACTGGAAGACACATGGGTACAGGCCTTTGAAACCCACGATTAAATCATGCCTGAAGAAATCGTAGCATATGTTCCTCCATGTTTAGCCAGGGCATCACAATCGGCTGTCACTCTTGTTTGAGAAGGGGTGGCCCAGAGAAAAGCATTTTCTTGTTTTCACCAGTTTCCATTCTAAACCTGGATTGCTTCATTTTCAAATTCACTTTTTTGTTAAATACAATTTTTGTTACAAATACCCATTGCTTTTTGCCCATCAATCTACTCATTCAAGCCAATTTCTGACCACTTGTTGGAATGACCATTTGTTGGGAATGTTCTAAAAGTGGTTTTCTGTTTGTGTACAAGTTAAACCAGAGGTCCTACAGAGTGTCACTGAAAGTACTCTAGATACAGCATCAGAGAACCAGGGTTCAGATTTTGTCTCTTCCACCTATCTCCTATAAGACCTTGGACAAGTTATTTAAATTACCTGGACCTCATTTTCCTTGACTCTAAGTTTTAGGGATTGAACTAGATGACCCTTTTGGTCCCTTAAGACTTTAAATCTCTGATTTTAATTTGAATTCTTTTATTTTTCTCAGTCCATGCTTCTTGCCTTCATCAGGTAACGAGTAGAGATGGAGCAGATTCTAAGGGCAAAAGATTCTTTGGGGCCTGGGAAAAACAAAGGAGAAAGAAGACAGTGTCACTGCCTTCAGGGGGCTTCTGATCTTTACACATGAAGCTATTCAAAAACAATCCAAACTACAAAGCTTATGGGAATAATTGTAAAAAGAAGTTCTAGGATTAAATACACAGCCACCAATAGGTGCATGCTCCTTCATGCTGTCCTTCTAATGTTGTTTAACCATCGTGTCATTCCCTTCAGTGTCTAGAAATCCTCAAGGAGGAGCTAAAAATATCTCCACCACTTCCCCTTCCCATACTGCTGGATGCATGTGTGACTTCTCTCAATAATGATAGTTTCATTGCTTCATATTTTATTTGTTCAGCAGGTGAACATTAAAATTAAGCCCTGGGTAAGCTGAAACCCTGGGTAATTCATCTCATGCAGCATACTGCTTACAGGTGAAGGGATTCATGCATAGTGATGGGGACAGAGTTTCCATGATGCTTAGTGATTCCTCAGGATAGAAAGTGTTATGTTAATGGAAGATCACAATAATTAGCAGGAACCCTACCCCCTGGATATCAACAGAAATTCACAGGGCTAGACACAAAGGTAATGAATGAGTTGTTGCTTTTCATGAATATTTTGCATTAGGGTTTAATTACAGAGGCAGGAGCACTGGCCTTGATGATTTTTTAATGGCAGAAGGATGTTTTCCTAATTTCACATTATTCATTTAAAAAGCTCATTAGCAACAATGTTCCCCAGTGTGACAGAACTTACCTGAAGTAGATAAAGGGAGGGAAAACTCAACTTTCTCTGAGGTCAGTCAGAGTGAAATGCCTACTGGCTTCAAAAGTCAAGATACTCACGGATACGGCAAATATTTCAGTTCCTCACTTCTTTGGGGACCCTTCTCCGTTGAAAAACCCAAGCTCAGGTGGCCCTTCCTGGACATTCTGCTAAAGAACCCTTTGTCCTCTTCTTTAGGAGTAAGGGGATAGTTAAGCCACTTTGACAGCGTTAAGTACTTTGTTATTCTTCTGAGATTCCTCTCTCTGTAGGGCAGATACTCAACAGAGAAAAGGATGGCACGAGACTTACTTACTGTACCAGGAGTCTCCTAATTTTGTAAGTCTCAGATATGCTAAAACTTTAACTTGATGTCCCAGAAAGACAAGGAGATGTCATGGTTGTGCTATCTAAATTTATGGCTCTTGTCAAACCAAGAATGGTCATGACATTTGCTTACCAACTTAATGATGAAATCTCTTCTGATTTTTCAAGAATAAATACATAGATAAAATTACAGACAATAAGCAATACTGAGGAGAAAGGCCATTGTTTATTAGCTAAGAAAGAAGGAGAAAATGTTTAATGGATGATTACAGGCCCACCAGTAATATCTTGATGAAAATGCTATCCAGGGTCTCAATCTATAAGCTGGTTTCTTTCCATCCTTCTGCTGAAATTTACAGGCCAGACTATATTTTAGAGTTTCATTAGTGGGGACTTTCATTCTTTATGGGGAAGGCATTAAGGGTGGCTGCTATTGAAGTTTCTCATCATATATATTGAAAAGGAAATTTATTGCCAACCTATTAGAGAGGTTTTAATGTTCTCTAAGCATATTATTTGCACATTTGATTGTAAGCCATCAATAAGTGCTTTCTGGAAAAACTTTTCTCAGTATGAAGAGAGGCAGGGGTGTGTTTCTAATTATGGAGATGGGCGTAAGATATCTTACACACCCAAAGACAGGTGAGATTTCATGATCCCAGGCGATAAGGGGAAAATATGGGAATAATTGTCCCTTTCTTATGAATAATTGCTAGTTCTATAAGGGAGATAAGTTTCTCTATCAGGAGGTTATACTTTTAAATAGCCAGATTAAAAGCAGTTATGAAATGACTTTTGAAGTCTGGATGCAATTGGAGCTCATTCGGCCAACCTATTTCCATCATAATAGGATCTTAGAAGTGAGCTGGGGAGGGGAAAGGGGGGCCCATTACAGACAGGTCACCTGATCTATCCCCTACTGACAATGCAGAATTGTTCTCTATAGTACTGTCTGCAGGGCTTTGTCCAGTCTCCTTTGAAATGAATACCCAGTAAGACGCACAGATCTCACCATCCCCCTTATTTTTAGCTGTAAAGCCTATTTCCTAACTGCAGTAATGACTAGTCTGCCAACCCATTCATCTTCAACCCAAAGACTGAAAGAAAGGACGATTTTTTTTGTTGGCTTTTTTTTTTATTATTTTCTTGAGACCAGGCATGGAAGGGAATTGGCTCATGAACTTCAAGAGATAGGACGGAGGATAGCTGAGGCTGCACAATTTCTCTCTGACACCCTCTCCCCTTCCCCAAACACACTCTCAGGGTGAATGGCTTTTGTTCAGAAGAAAATACAGAGTTCTAACAATAAAGAAAGTGGACTAGAATGGAATCAAGGAGCACTGGGAAAACTTCACAAGATGGCAGGGCTGGAAGAAGTTTTAGAGATCACCTGGTCCAAGCCCCTCATTTTAGAAACTCATGACTGAAGGCCTGCAAATTCTGTCAGCAATCCCTCTAATTATGGCTCAGTATTTGTCTTTTCCAGAATCTCAGCTGTGGAAGATAGTCCAAGGAAATCTCTTTATAAAAGTCCTGAGGGACTCAAGGAGGAGACCTGTGTGTGTGTGTGTGTGTGTGTGTGTGTGTGTGTGTGTGTGTAGCTATGCATGTGTGCACATATATCTTTTACATATACATATGCATATATATTACAATTATTATCTTTAAAATTCCCAATCAATA
Organism: Gracilinanus agilis; assembly: GCF_016433145.1. Lineage (NCBI taxonomy): Eukaryota > Metazoa > Chordata > Mammalia > Didelphimorphia > Didelphidae > Gracilinanus > Gracilinanus agilis. Next base: position 620,000,623 of record NC_058131.1, read on the forward strand.
TTAAGGTCTGCCATTATAAACCATCTCAAGCAGAAAGCACCTAGCATATGGGGTTGAAAATTGCATGAAGCATCATGGAAAACTATAGAAACTGCAAAAGAGCACCACCAAATACAAATAGAGTACTTCCCAACAGTGGCTTCAGAGATGCTAACAGTCAAAGTAGCTCCTAAACTTCTATTTTCTGCATGATGTAACACTCATCACTTCTACCCCTGAAATAGTCTCTGGTGTATTATTGCCACCTACTCTTGCCTATTTTACAATACTGCCCACTCGTGACTCAAAAAGCACTGACCTCCCTGCAGACTGATAGCTCTCCTGCCACCTACAGAACCACAGCAGGTAACTTGAGACAGAAGGGAACAGTGGGATTAGGCACAGACCCTGAGAAGCTTAGAACTTGCAGCTTATTTTAAAGGGAGAAACAGTACAAATAAGCCTAGTCTTATGGAATAGGTTTGCTCCCAAAAAATATATATGTGTAAAGGACCCATGCCCCACTCCACCGAGGCTTTGGTGACAGATGATCTGGGCACTGAAGGACTCCTTCTGTATAATGACTCTTAAAAAGCTTTGAGGCAAAGCTACTGGGAAGGCATATCCAAGACCCTTCCAAAGCCCTATGCTATTTGCTACAGAGCTTTATTGGAGATGTAATGCATGGAGAGACCTTGCCCATTCACACCAAAAGTCCTTGTCCACCACAAAGTTTTCTGGGAGGAGGAACAGACCTAGATCCTTTACTCATGTATTTTTCAGGGATACATACATTCCAGATCAACCAGGATTATCAGTACTATTTTCTTATCAATAATATCACACGAGACCACTGGATCTAGAGTCAAGAAGGCCTAAATTAAGTCCTGCTTCAGACTCTTACTAACTCTGTGACCCTGAACAAGTCATTTTATCCTGTTTGCCTCAGTTTCCTCATTTGCAAAATGAGCTCGAGAAGGAAATGGCAAACCACTCCAAAATCTCTGCCAAGAAAACCCAAAATGGGATCACAAAAAGTCAGACACAACTAAAATGACTGAACAACAACAAAATTAAATCTTTTTTCCTCATTAAAAAAAAATCAAACCTCTTTTCAAGCAATTTCCCTTTCTTGGCCTCATTTTTTCCATCTGTAAAATGAAGGGCTGAACCAAATTATCTCAAAATCCTTACTAGCTCTAACATGCTATGGTTTTTATGATTCTATAATTATACCTCAAGTTATCAACATAATTCAATGAAATGATCAGCTTGAAATACCTAGATAATTAGAATCATCATTTGTTAATTTTCATATCCAGATGTTGGAACCTCAGATTCCTAATAAAGACTTCACACCTTCTTAGTTTAATCAGGTTTCAAATTCAAGACAATTAACACTTTGGCTGGTTCCATTTGCATCTATACCTTGATACCATTTTACTACCACTTCTCTTCATATAACAAGTCCCCATTTTCCAATATTGATGGAGTTAAGGCAAGCAAATATAAAATTTTCAAGAAACTGAAGAATTAAAATAAAGATATGAAGAATAAGAGCAAAGAAAGAAAAAAAAAGCTAAGTCATAAAGTAGGTTCACAGGCTTAGGAGTTCTACTCTTCTATGTAAGTAGAAAATAAAACAATAGCACTAAGTATAGGGCCTTAAGCAAGCCATATTCCTTAGCGGGACCTCAGTTTCTTCATCTGTTAATGGAGAGAAAGAACTAAACTAGATTGTCTTTAAGACCCCCTTCCAGCAATGTCATCTTGGAATTCTATGAAATAAGATGACAATCCCTGATGATATTGATCAAATCTCACTATATTCATGGTGAACATATTCATGGTCAAAACAAATAATTCTAGTAAATTCCTTGAAAGGTTCATTATTGGGGTCACGCAGATGAGAGGTTACCCACTCATTTCTGTCCCTCTTTATCACATCTCTCCATTTTCTCATTTACTTTTTGACCCACAAATTAAAATGTCTTACTATTCTCTTTCATTTGTACTAAACTTACTGAAGACAGAAACCTGATAAATCCAGAAACTCATTCACTAGCATTTTCTTTATTATCCTTATTCTGAGAAACAGAACAATATAAGAACTTATAAAGAAGGTAATGGGCAGAAGTTGGAAGTTGATGATTCATAACCAAGGCTGGCAGATGGAAGCAACTTCCAAGGAAATCAGTCAGCAGAATGGAAGCTGAAGAAAATATAACCAAAAACAGCTATTAGAAGTAAGAAGGTTTATAGAGATGCTTATTATTGTTAAACTTTTTCAGCTAGAATTTTTATAACTCTTCATGACTCCATTTGGGGGGTTCCTTGGCAAAGATAACGGAGGGTTTTGACATTTCCTTCTCTAGCTCATTTCATAGATAAGGAAACTGAGGCAAACAGGGTTAAGTGACTGGCCCAAGATCACACAACTATTCCATGTCTGAGGTCATATTTGAACTCAGGAAGATCTTTTCCTGAAACCAAATCTGGCATTCTCTCCACTACACTATCTCCTGTCAATTCACAAAGGAATTGAGTCATTTTAGACTGTAGCAATATGGGAGCATAAATCATGAATCATTCTAGAAGTGGGGCACTAGGATCTTCATGATTCTGGGACTTCTGCAGGGTTGGTGCCTTCTCAATTAAGGGTGCCCCTCTGTTCCCTAGTATATCATCTTCAAAAAATGTCTATGGCTATAAAAACCAGCCTCAGATCATTCTGATAATAAGCCTCCCTAAACTTAGCTATGTTATTTACTGATGACTGTCATGAGTTCTGGGTTTATACATTAGAATATGAACTCCTTGAAAGTAGAGATTCTCTTCTCTATTTTTATTTTCCAGGCTTACTGGGGTATTTTGAACATACTGAGTGCTTTATAAATGCTTTCTCATTCATTCATTCATTCATACTCAAAATCTTTCCATCTTGATAGATGCCACCTGTCACAACATGTATTTTTGTTACATATATATGTATACATATACATATATATAGCTACATATATATAGCTTACAAGTATGCCAATAAAATGCCATGCCATTATAAGGCACCAGAAAAGGGCAAGAACCTTGGTAAAAATGAAGGGAAAAAAGGAATAAGAAAGTCTATAAAATAGTGGATAGTATTTATTATGTATTCACAGAATCATAGCATTTGAGAGTAAGAAGAGACCTCACCTGCCATCTAGTCCAATCTCTATAGTGTAGAGATCTACACTGTTAATATGCCTGACAAATACTTATCCATCCTGTCTCTGAAGATCCCAAAGAAGGAGTGACCCATCACCTCTCAAGGCAGTCCATTCTACTTCTGAACCATTGTTGGGAAATTTTTTTCTGATGTGAAACCTCAACTTGCCTTTTTCCATCATTTTTTGCTCCCAGTTCTGCACCTGGTGCCAAACAAAAGAAGTCTAAACCCTCTTCCACATGACAATTCTTCAAATTCTTTGAGAAAATAATTCTGCCTCTGCCTCCCATCCATCCCAAGTCTTCTCTTCTCCAGAAAAAATATGCCCAGTTTATTTTTTAAACCCTTACTTTCTGTCTTAGTAACAACTCTTAAGACAAAAGGTTCATGGCTAGGCAAACAGGGTTAAGTTACTTGCACAGGGTCACAAAATTAGGAAGTATCTGAGGCCAGATTTGAACCCCAGACTTCCCACATCCAGGCCTGTCTCTACTTTCACTATGCCCCTTAGTTGCTCCATGCCTGCTTTCTTCAACAAATCAGTAAATAACAAAGTTCCTTGCCTACCTGGTGACACTGCACTAGACATTCTTCAGATTGCCAGCATCTTTTCATTGTGGCTACTAGAACTGAACACAATACTCTAGATGAGATCTGGAACTATCTGATGAGGACAATGGAAATATCACTTAGAAACTAGGCTTCTCCTAATGTACTCCCATTAATTTTGGGTGGCTGCCATATCTTGCCACCAATTCATATTGAGCTTACTGTCTACCAAACCTCCTGACTCATTTTAGAATGACTGCTATCTATCTATGCTCCTCCATATGCTTCTTCACTTGTGAAGTTAATTATTGTACTCAGATTTAAGGCTTTCCTTTATCCCAGTTGAATTTCTCCTTGCTAGATTCAGCCTGATGTTCTAACCTGATTCTGTCTTCCAGAGTGATAGTTATTAATTCCAACTTTGCAGATTTGATGATCATGCCATTTATGCATTTATCCAACTCAATGACAAATATTTTAAATAGCACAAGATCTAGCTCAGATTCCTCGGTATTCCACTACAACCTTCTTGCCACACTGACAATGAAGCAAACATTAACAGCTACTCTGAATCTGGGCAGCATGACATATAGTAGGTGCTTAATAAATGACTTTGCTCCATTGATTCAACCAATTCTAAATCCAGTTAATTGTATTAACAACTTTTCTGTCATCTCTCCATCTTTGTCCATGAAAATACCATGAGATATTTTATCAAAAAGCTTTGCTAGGGGGCAGCTGGGTAGCTCAGTGGAGTGAGAGTCAGGCCTAGAGACAGGAGGTCCTAGGTTCAAACCCAGCCTCAGCCACTTCCCAGCTGTGTGACCCTGGGCAAGTCACTTGACCCCCATTGCCTACCCTTACCAATCTTCCACCTATAAGACAATACACAGAAGTACAAGGGTTTAAAAAAAAAAGCTTTGCTAAATCTAAAGTATATCTAAAAGCATCTTGTCTCACCTAGAGGCAGCCAAGTAGCACTGTGGAGAGAATCCTGAATCTGGAGTCAGGGAAACCTGAGTTGAAATTTGGCTTCCGATACTTATTGTGTGTAACCCTGGACAGGTAACATCTTCTCTTTGCCTCACTTTTTTCATCTGTAAAATTGGAATATCTCCTAGGATTGTTTTAAGGATCAAATGAGATAATATTTGTAAAGCACTTTGCAAACCTTAAAGTGTTATATTAATGCTAGTTATTATTATTCATGATTTAGTAATCCTGCCAAAAAGGGAAATGTCTGGCATGACCTATTCTTGATGAAGACATGCTGGAATTTTGTAACCATGATTTCCCTTTAGAGAGTGTTATGGATTATCTCTTTTTTTCTCTTGAATGAGGGCAAGAAGATTTATTTCTCTCACTTATCTGCACAACATTATTCATTCAGTGTTCTGCATCTACTATTCAAACTATTTAAGAAGACCTCGCTATGTGCAAAGAATTTGACAAGGCTTCTAGAGGAAATCCAAAAATGAATTAGATAGATGGTACCTGTCCTCGAGGAGTTTATAGTCTAATAGGAGAGAGACATTTACTTCTATTTCAATACTTCAGTGGATCTGTCATCACATCAAAACCGATACATCTTTGATAGTATAGATCACAACCCATCCATGCCTTTTCATCTTGCCCAATTCTTATCTATGACATCTCATAAATCAGCATTGATGAAGGTTTTGGAGTTTGAAAGTCCAGAGGGCAAATTCAAGCTTTCTGTGAGCCACCCCCTACCCCCATCCCCAAATTACCCCAAAGAATAGAGGGAGGAAGTGCTTGCTTTGGGCAGCTGGACAGAGGGACAGAGAATGCAAAAAGTGTCCTCAGGTGCTGGGAAGAGAGGGAACAGAGCAGCTCCCCGAGTGCCAGCTGAGCACATGTGCCAATATTTTGCCAACTCTTCCTTAGAGGAACCTACCATAGAGGACTTTCCGATACATGGAAGCCTTCCTCTAAATTTTGAGGGGTTTTTTTTTATATTTTTGGTGCACCATTTCAGCATGAGAGCCAATCATATTTTATACCTCTTTGTTACACCTCCTTTACTGGTCATACACATCTTTGATGGCATCTTTTATACCAACTCTTATGAAGCAGTCATCATAGCTAATATACTGCAACTAATTTCCATCCACTGTATATTATTTCTCCTTTAGGTCCCCTATAATTTTGTTATTTCAGAGATTGTGGTATTCCATGATTTCAAGCATGCAGTAATATGAAGAGGCTATTAGTGTTAGGGGTGAGGAATGGGAAGATAGTTATGTGATAAGAAGCAATTTGAGATCATTAAAAACAATGACCAATTTCCAAGATGCCATCTTGCCTTCAGTTTGGAGTTAAATCTCCAATACCTGTCCAAGATGAATTAGTTCAATGGGCTGCCCATGCAACTACATTTCATTTGTCATACAATAAAGCCTGTGCATGGATAATAATAATAGTAATAATTTTAAAATAGGACAAGAACTACATAGAAATAAATGAAGGAAAAGGCAACACATGGACGGAGGAAGGAAATCAAGAAAGACATTTGAGGAGCTGCCATTTGTGTGTCAAGTGCACTGGGTGATAGAGGCTGTGTAAAGAGGCATGCGGCCCTCTAGCTGCCTATCCAACCCCTACACTATAATCCTGCAAGTACTCTTGCTATCTAGGGATTTCTCATTTTCAACTGCCATACAAAATGAAAGAGAAAAACCTTATTAAGGAGCCAGGATGAAAGGCAATTCAATGCCAAACTCTGACAGGTGCAGAAAATGTCAAGTTCTTTAGCAGTAATAATTTGCTACTGTTAATAACAGATATCTTTTGGAGAGAGCAAGGAGACAAAGCTCTTCACAGATTGTCCATTTCCCAGATTGGACAAGGGGTCCGTGGTCGGTGAGTGTGGGAGGAGAGAATATCTAGTTTCAGACAGACCAGCTGTTTTGAATATGAATCATCTTGCTCTTGGCTGACAAGAGTCCACCTTACAAACCGGTCCCTGCAGGCAGACACAACCACAGAGTGAGAGTGAGAGGAAACTTTAAGCTTTTACAGAAGTGACAATTTCAGCCTGGAGCTCAGCCATTAACAATGTTAAGACCCCTACCACCAGGAAGCCAATATTTCTATCAAAAAATGCTGCCTGTGCACATTTCAGCAGCATACATACAAAATGCCACCACCCCACACTCACAGAGATGCTGCCTATAATGAGGATAAGAAGTCTCCACATGAGAAACCTAGAGCATCTCGACACAGATGGGCCCTGATTTCCTGCAGAATACTTTAATCTGATCTACCTGCATGGAGCTATGAGAGACCTCATGAGCACTGTTTTCTAAATGTAAAAATCCCACTGGTACAAATGCAATGATTTTAAGGCTCCCTGAATGCATCAGGACCCAAGTTGTTACTTGACATCCAAGTACCCTGCTCTCCAATCCAAGGTAGTGCATCAATGTTATCTCTGGGTGCAAATCAGCAGTCTGACAAGGCAACATCTCCTCCACTGGCCCAACTGCATAATTTTCCTTCCCACTCCCTCTATCATGATTTTTAAAAGGGTTTCCCAAGTCCTTTGTCAATTAATAAAATAAATTTCTAGAGTTTTCATTACCCCCTAGATAATATAGCAAAAAAAAAAAAGAAGAGTTTAAATCCAGTTAGTCAACTGATATTGTCTGAGTGGGCCATCCTTGGATGTTTTATTTAGGGTAAAAAAGCTAAAATTATCCTTATACTTAAAGGCAATTTGTACTAGAAGTTGAGAGAACTTTAAAGACTTGGGGCATCAAGGTAGTTCAGTAGATAAGAGAGCCAGACATGGAGAGAGGAGGTTCTGGGTTCAAATATGATGCAGATACTTCCTAGTTCTGTGATTTTGGGCAAGTCACTTATCCCCAATTGCTAGCTCTTACTACTCTTCTGCCTTGGAACTCATCCTCAGTATTGATTCCAAGACAAAAGATAAAGGTTCAAAAAAAGGGTGGGGGGGGCACTTGCTACTCATGTTCCTTGTTAAATGAAAATGTCCTTGAATTGCTGGGTATAAAATTATAAATGCAGCTCTCTGTACTTTGACTTCAAGAGCCCATCCAGCTTCACGATCTTCATGTGCCCCTCGAGCAGAAGTCAGGCACATTGCCAGTGATCATCTTCACTTCCTGGCTATCACCTCACTATGATGTCTACACTCTAGCCATCATCATCTCTTCCTCGCCTGCACTGCAAAACTGAATTACAATCCATGCTCTGATAGGTAAGTTTTTGTCTTATATCTTGCCAAGAACAATGCCTCCCTCCTCCTTTCCCATCATCTCCTTACCATGCCTTCACTCATGCCTTGCTCCCTCTTTTCCAGACCTGCTTCATCTATTGTCTTCCTCTAATGGAATTCAAATCTTTGAGGTCAGAGACTGCTTACATTTTGTATCTCCAACCTAAGCACTGTGCCTGGCTTATCACAGGCACTTCATAAATCCTTTATCTATGCAAATTTTGTCAAGACAAAAGAAGATGAGTGGAATGATCTGAAATTTTCCCAACTACTTGGTAACATCTCTACTATCCAGTCAGAACATGAACTTCCCTTTCATGTTGGACCCAAAAATAACTCACTTATAAAAACACTATAGAGTTTGTGGTGCTCTTTCTTCACAACTGTGCTGAGCTAAGTAATGCAGATATATAAATAAGAAAATTGAGACTCTTGGAGTTCAAGTGACTTGCCCATAGATACATAGATAGCAAGTAGGAGGGGAGATTTGAACCCTGTATTCTAAACTATAAAGTGCAGCACTCTTTCCACTACACAATGAAGATGATTCATAGAATCATAGATCTAGATTTGGAAAAGACCTCAGAGACTATCCAATAAAACATACTCATTGTATATAGATGAGTAAACTAACATTCATGGGAGTTATGTGACTTGTCCAAGATCATGCAGGTAGTAAGCAATAGAGATAGGTTTTGAACCCAGATCTTCTGACTCCTGAGCCAGTGGGTTCTCCCACCCAACCATCATACTATACTCTGAAGAATGAATAAATCTATTCTTATACAACTTGTCATAACTCTGGTATGAGGGAAGAGAATTAAATATACATCTACTAATAATAGGCAGCTAGGTGTTGTAATGGAGAGAGCGTCAGACCTAGAGTGAAGATCTGAGTTCAAATCCAAACTCAGACACTTATTATGTATGACCCTGGGAAAGTTACTTAACCTCAGTGTGCCTCAGTTTCTTCATCTGTAAAATAAGGATAAAAAATAGCACCTATGTCCAATGGTTATTCTGAGGCTCAAATATAAAGCACTTAATACAGTGTCTTGCATACAAGAAGCATTTAACAAATGCTTGTTTCTTTTCCTTCCCTTAGGTCAGTGATGGGCAAACTACAGCCTGAGGACCAGATGCAGCCCCCTGAAATGCTCTATCCAACCTTGTGACATTATTCCTAATCTGACGAATACAATGAGTAGGATACAATACAAAAAAACTTCAAAAGAGTTGCCTTAGAAACAGATGAGCATTTCCTTTCCTTTGGCCCCCTCTTTAAAAAGTTTGCCCATCGCTGCCTTAGGTTAATTCTATCATATTAGCTTTTTTGTGATATGGAATTATACTTCAAGGGAAAGGACTCTAAAGCTAAACTTAACCCTAAAACAATAGTAGCTTTATCAGTCAGCCTTTAGACACAACTCAAGGGCATTTACTATAATGGTATAGTTAAGAATTAGTAACAAAAGATTCTACGAGCCCTCACCCTGGGGACATAATATCCTGCAGATGCACGCAGCACCAGTAGGAAGACTGAATACAGACAGAGAGTAGAGAGGAACTTAGGTGATGCTAATATCATCTGCTGGGCTGGGGAAAAGTAGTTGATCAGGGTTATCTTATTGATATACCCATATACATAGGCCACAACAAAAATTGGTTTAAAAAACATAGGATCATTTGTAGCCAAATGAAAGGGGGTACATTTTTGTCTTTGGTTTTTGCTTATGACTGAACTGAAAGCACAATATTTAAGGTAACTAAGTATAGAATCAGAGAATAGAAAGGGATTTCTCAGGGCCCAGAATTTTCATGTTCCTTCAGAACCTTCTTTCCATTAAATGGCTTATATGTAACATGCAGCTGATATGTTATCCTTTCCAGAATTTATCATTTCAGCATCTTTAGCAGAGAGATTGAGACTCAGCCATAGCAGTGTGTGTGGATGTGTGTGTGTGTGTGTGACAGAGAGAGAGAGAGAGAGAGAGAGAGAGAGAGAGAGAGAGAGNTTAGGTGATGCTAATATCATCTGCTGGGCTGGGGAAAAGTAGTTGATCAGGGTTATCTTATTGATATACCCATATACATAGGCCACAACAAAAATTGGTTTAAAAAACATAGGATCATTTGTAGCCAAATGAAAGGGGGTACATTTTTGTCTTTGGTTTTTGCTTATGACTGAACTGAAAGCACAATATTTAAGGTAACTAAGTATAGAATCAGAGAATAGAAAGGGATTTCTCAGGGCCCAGAATTTTCATGTTCCTTCAGAACCTTCTTTCCATTAAATGGCTTATATGTAACATGCAGCTGATATGTTATCCTTTCCAGAATTTATCATTTCAGCATCTTTAGCAGAGAGATTGAGACTCAGCCATAGCAGTGTGTGTGGATGTGTGTGTGTGTGTGTGTGACAGAGAGAGAGAGAGAGAGAGAGAGAGAGAGAGAGAGAGAGAGAGAGAGAGAGAGAGAGAGAGAAACTGAGAGTATTATTTAATCTCTAGATGCTCTGGGTAAATTTCTATGGCTAAGGTGCAGAGAAGGTGTCAACTTGCATTAATAGAAAGAATCTCTTCATCTGAGAATTGCAGTGAAATAACACCTTCAGTCCTTATTGCTATCCCTAATAAAAAGATCAAGGACTCACTTTGCTGGTCAGTAGTTTCATTCACGTCCAAGTCTTCAAGGCCTCTTTTTGGAGTTTTCTTGGCAAAGATCCTGGAGTAGTTTGCCATTTCCTTCTCTAACTCATTTTTTTTTGCCTCCAACTGAGGCAAACAGTCTAAGTCTGGATTTGAACTCATGAAAATGAGTCTTTTCGAGCTAGCTCATTTTACAGCTAAGGAAATGGAGGAAAACAGTATCTGAGGCTGGATTTGAACTCATGAAGATGAGTCTTTTCCAGCTCATTTTACAGCTAAGAAAACTGAGGCAAACAGTTAGGTGACTTGCAGTGTCACACAGCTAAGAAGTGTCTGAGGCCAGATATAAACTCAAGTCTTCATCACTCCAGGCCTGGCGCTCTATCCACTGTGCCACCTACCTGCCCTAAAGTATTCATTAAGCAGTTACTACAGGCAAAACATTGGGCTAAGCACTGAGATTGCAACTAGAAAAGCAAAGTGGAGCAGTTCACACTCTAAATGAAAAGACTATACATATGGAATATTTCAGGTGCAAGGGATATGCAAAGGTTCCATGGTGCTTATTTGTTAAATGGTATTACCATTTAATGTCATTTCAATGAGCAAAATCATGTGCATTTCTGATGTTGAGCTCTCAATGTCAAGGACTTCCATAGGGAGACCTATCTCAATTATTTAACTCTGGACAAAGAATTTAATGTTACACTTAGATTTGGGGTCCTCATCTTTAAAATAGATATTATAACACTTGTAGACTTAGTCATGATAAAGACTAAATGAGATATTTCTAGGAGACTATACAGATGTTACCTTTCCTGGCTCACTGTCTTGTCATGGCAGGGGGGCTCGTGAAGCTCAGTGAAATGATGGGCTATGCTGTGTAGGGTTCCCCAAGACAGGCAGGTTACAGTGAAAAGTTCTAAGAGAAGATAATCCACTAGAGAAGGAAATGGCAAACCATTCCAGTATCTCTGCTAAGAATACTCAATGGACAGTTTGGTCCATAGAGCCATTAAAAGTGGGACACAACTGAACAACAACATATTAATATTAGCTTTTATTATTATTATTACAAATGGCAGGAGTATGCACTTTAAGAATGTAAAGCGATTTGTCCTCTGTAAGACCAAGGCAAGGAGTAATTAACAGAGCTGTGATTTAAACCTAGATTTTATGAACAAATTAATAAGAATTTATTAACACTTGCTATGTTCAATGAACTGAGCTAAGTGCTGAAGATACACATAGAAAATCACAACAGTCCCCCTTCTGAAAAGTTCACATTCTTTTAAGGTAGACAAAAAATATAAGAGATTTCAGCTGCAAGTCTGATGGAAAGATACTCCTTAGAATATATAGCAAAGTAGAGAGTAATGCATCTTATTTAATGCCATTTCTACTTTTAAGAACCTCTCTATTTCTAAAGTTGAATCATTTGTTGAAGTCAGAGATTTGGGTGCTGAGAACTTTCTTTTCTCAGTCGTTAGTGGTTGTGGATCCTAAAGAGGGAGAGGTTGTGGCACATACAGAAGCAATTGCCAGGTAACCCCTCTACAGAGGTTGCTTCACTGGGTGATGGATGTTGGCCTCAGTGCGGGCCAGTGATCTTAGGGTTGCTGCTATTTCCAAGGTTCTTGGGCTTAATGAACTGAGTCCAAGAGGAGGTAGTGGTCCAGAAGGTGGCAGCAGTTCGACTTGCCTAAAAAAACCTCCCTCTCTCTCAAGATTCCTTCTGGCATTAAGGTGCCTTGCTTAGTTGCAGTTGGTGAGGATCGCTGGCCTCTTCTTCATAAGGCTTGCTTTCCTCAAGGTTGACTCTACGGCTGGGCTAGAAGAAGAGCTGGCGTCAGTGGAGTCCTGCTCTTCTCAAGACCCTTGGGTTCCCCGTCCATCAACGACAGTTGGTAGTTGTAGTGGTGAGGATGGTGGACCCTTCTCCATGGGGCTTCCTTCTATCACTCACTACCTGTGAGGACAAATTTAAAAGCAGAGTTGTTGGTTTAGGTCGGTATTGCAACTCCTAAGGCTCTTAGGATCAAGGACTTGGGCAGTCTCTATCAAGATCTGAGAAGAGTCAGGGGTCAAGTTTGTGGCAGTGGTTCAATCTGGCTGGCATGTTTGGCCTCCTTCAGTATGCCTTGTTGCACCAATAGTATTTGTCACTGTTATGGAGTATGTCCACTATGGTATCTACCTTCTTGCTGTTCCCTGAACTCATCCCTCCATCACCCACCTCCATGCCTTTATTCAGGCTACCCCCTTGCTTGGAATGTGTTACCTACGTATTTGTGCCTCTCAGAACTCTTGAATTCCTTCATGTTTTTGTTGTTCAGTCATTTCACTCACATCCATCTTTTCATTACCACATTTTCATTACCTCAAATGGTTTTCTTGACAAAGAAGTGGTTTGCCATTTCCTTCTTAAGCTCATTTTATAGATGAGAAATTGAGGCAAACAGGGTTAAGTAACTTGCCCAGAGTAACACAGCTAGTAAGTATCTAAGACTGGATATGATCTCAGTTTGGTGCTCTATCCACTATGCTGCCTAGCTGCCCCAATTCCCTCAAGTCTCAGTTCAAAGAAAGACTTTCTTATTGTCTCTGTTACTTCTCTGTTTCAAACAATCACGTGTGTGCACTTGTCTGTTTACATATTATGTCCCATTAGTAGAATAAAATTTCTTTAATGAGATCCTCTTTTGTTTGGTCGGCATAAACAGTGCCTACCATGGGGCCTGCTCAGTATAAATATTGGGAAAAAATGCTTGTTGGATTGGATCAAACAACCATACAGCCACCTCTACCCCACCAAGACAATGAATCAGCCTCCAAGAATGACAATTTCCTCTCATCTTTCTGAATAAGTCAGAAGAAAACAAGATGTTGAATATATACATTTTGATTTTTAAACAGCATCTACATAAAAGAGGGCAACATACAAATAAAACATATCCATCCCTTGGATTCATATCATCACAATGAGATAAATGCAAGATGCTCATAATATTAAATGCAGAAGACATCTAAGATGGTGGCAATATATTCAGTCCAATTCAACTCACAAGCACCTATTATATAATGGGCACCTTGCTAAGTGCTGGGAATATAAATCTATGTATTGTTAGTCTTGAGTTATTTACCTCACTTGGCTATCTTTGATTTTACTGAATACAAGAGAAGTTGGCTGGATTTTTTTAAAGTTAGCTTCTTAAATACTTGAATCATGAATTCAAAATAAACTCCCTACATAAGACCTGTTGCAAGTGGACACTTGTACACTACAGAGGTGTCCAGTTTTATTCAATATAACCAACATTTATTAAATGTCTGCTTTGTGAAGAGTTTTATATTAGGTGCTAGAAGATAAGATGGTCCATGGTCCCTGCCCTTAAGAAGTTTATCATCTAGTAGGGAGATGAGACACAAAGATAATTACAATTCAAAATAATATGATAATTGCATCAGAAAGTGCTAACATGGAAGAGTGGATAACAGAGTGATCTTGGAGTCAGAAAAAGTCCTGGGTCCATGTCCTGATTATAATATATACTTGCTGTGTATCATGGCAATTCACTTAACCTTGCCAGGCCTCTAGGCAACCTTCTAAGATTTTGTATTTATAATAGGGTTTTTATTTCTTGCCTTTTCAATGAGTGGAGAGGGAACAAGGAGAAAGAGAATTTGGAACTAAAAATAAAATAAATTGATTTTTTAATGACCTCTAAAGTCCTATCTAGTTCTAAACCTATGGTTCTATTATTATAAGTTACAGGTGAATTGATACTCTGTCTTGATAGAGATAGTTTCCACACTGGGAGCTCCTTAAACAATGGTACTGCTATAACCCAGAATCCTACCCCATAACAAAAGACATTGCAGTGGTACAAAGCAAAGTTCTTTCTGGAGGTCGAAAGGTGCAAAGAGCAAGACTAATTGGGAAATATGAAAAACCAGACAAGATCATGAAAGAGGTAAAAACTTAATTGGGCTTTTAGGTAAAAAGAGAAGTTCAGAAGAAAAAGGGGGAAAAGGGCATTTTAAGCATGTTTATTATGTATGAAAAGTACTAGAAACTGGAAAGCATTGTATATATCCAGAGACACATCTTAAAGTCTGGGAAATGAAGAATTATGAGAAGGCTGCTGGTGCCATATTGTAAAGTCCTTTGAATTTCTTTAAATGGGGATGGTTTCATAAAATCTGGAAAGATTTATGTTAACTGATGTAAAGTGAAGTGAGCAGAACCAGGAGAATAATTGATACAATAATGACAATATTTTAAAGATGATCAACTATGAGAGACTTAGTAACTGATTAACATTACAATGACATCACAATCCCAGAGGACTCATGATGAAAAATGCTATCCATATCCAGATAGTGAACTGATGGAACTCAGGACAGCAGACTGAAACAGATTTTTTTCTTTTTTTTTCCTTGCTTATTCTTGTTAATATTGCTAATGAGGAATTTGTTCCATATGACTTCATATTTGTAAGAGGTTATTGGTTTTTTTGTTTTGTTTCTTGCCTTTCAGTGGGTGGGGAAGGGGGCAAGGAGAAAGATAATTTGGAACTGACAATAAAATAACATTGGTTTTTAAAAAACTCTTACCTTCTGTCTTAAGATCAACACTGAATATTGGTTCCAAGGGAGAGGAGTGGTAAGGGCTAGGCAATAGATGTTTAGTGATTTCTTTTAATATCTTTTGACATTTCTTTGATTTTATTATTCTTTTTTAAATAATGGGGCAGGTAGGTGGCTCAGTGGCTACAGAGTCAAACCTGGAGATAGGAGGTCTTGAGTTCAAATCTAGACTCAAACACTTCCTAGTTGTGTGACCTTAGGGTGCAAGTCACTTAACCCCAGTTGCCCAGTCTTTTCCTTTCTTCTGCTTTGGAACTGATACATAATATTGATTCTAAGACAGAAGGTAAGAGAGGGTTTTTTTTTTATTACATTGTATTTTTTTCAATTGACAAGCATTTTCTCTCCCTACCATATTCATTGATTGTACTGGTGGGAGAGAAAAGGAAGGAAGGAAGGAAGGAAGGAAGGAAGGAAGGAAGGAAGGAAGGAAGGAAGGAAGGAAGGAGGGAGGAGGGAGGGAGGGAGGGAGAAAAGGAGGAAGGGAGGAAGGAAAGATGGAAGGGAGGGAGGGAGGAAGGAAGGATGGAAGGAAGGAAGGAAGAGTGGAAAAGAGAGAGAAAAGAAGAGAAAAGAAAAAACATTTTAACAAATATGCACAGTCAAGCAAAATGAAAGTTGAGCTTCTATCAACTCCACATAGTGAGTGTTGTTATGGCAACAAAAGCAGGGAGGGACTGAAGTCCAGAAACCCTAAATGGTCTAATATAACAATTGGCCCTTTCTGTATCTGATTTGTCCAAAAAAAAAAAAAAAAAAAAAAAAAAAGGAAGTTCCACAGAAAACATCATTGCTCTCTATCACTGCAGTTCAAAATTCCAGCTTCCAAAGGGCAGTGCCCATCAGTTTTCATCAGTATGCCAGGGCCCTTGAATACCAGGCTTAGATCTGAGCTGTACTTTGTAAGCCATTAGGACTCATTGAAGATTTTTGAGCAGAACAGTCATGTGATCTGATCTAAGCAAAAGGGTAACTTTTTTAAGGAAAGGCTGATTTTAACAGAACTTGAGAGTTCATCAATATAAAACTCACGATAAAGATCTAACTCTACAGATACAAATCAGTATATTCTCTACTATTGTCTTTCAGAGTTATGTCAGGCGCTGAGAGTTTAAATGACTTGTCCAGGGTCACACGATCAGTAAACATGGGGTACAAGGCTTGACTGCTGGCCTTTGTGTCTCTGAAGGTAGATCTCTGTCTACCATGCCACCCTCCCTCTCTCAAATAGCCATCCATAATCCTGCCTTCAGTCGAGCTTTGTAACGAACCAACAAATGTTAGTGAGTGCCTACCATCTGGCAAAGCCCTTTGCCAGGTGCCATGTAAATCTAGTTCTTGGCCTTAACGGGCTAATAATCTTCTGGGGAAGACAAAATAGATATTTGGGGCCAGTCATGTTACATTCCATGAACAAATAACCAAAAAATACTATGATTTTAGATAAAAGAGAGCACACTGAGGGCTGAAGTGTTTGCGAAATACTGCAAGGAGGAAATACTAGCCGTTGTTATTATTTACTGAAAAAAATTACTCTTCATTTTATAAATCAATAGCAAATACATGGCCTCAACCTTCTAATGAAATCCCAAGACTTATTTTTAAAACATACACCCTTGTTTGGTGTTTTACATTTTAACAAAGTAATTGGGAGTTTCAAGTATGTGTCCTTTCCAAAGTCCACTCGCTTCTCCTCTAAAATACAGCTAGTTCAGTGCTTGCATTATCAAAAGATTCCCTTTGTTATTTATTCAAAGATTAGAAATTCTTCGGAGCTGGAGAGATCACTAACAACATGTCATTTCCGGACCCTCATCACAATACTGAATAGAGTCACATAATTGGAAATTTAGTCAACCATAACAGGTGTTAGTGGATGATGGTACAATCAGATACAACCCTTATCTCTGTGCTTTCAAACTCAGGCCATTTCACACCAAAAAAAAAAAAAAAAAAAAAAAAAAAAAAAAAAAAAAAAAGGATTTGCCAGTCTCTTCAGGGACAAAGAAAAGCAGCTTTGGAAAAGAGTTTTCACAATAGCAGGGGCACCACTATCCCAGAGCAATTCTGCCAATAAGCAGTTCAGGGCTACCGCTGACACACAGACTACATGACACGAGAAAGTAATGCCAAATAATGGGCTCTTATTGGATTGGCCTCCCAGACAGACAAATGCCCAATGGCAGAGTTAATGAGAAAAATTAGTTTGTCGCTAACCATTAGGCTGATCAATAATCTATTAACTCTAATCTTGCTAGTGCTGGGCTTTTATTAAAATATGTGGCCTGTGATTTGGACATTCTCCACCAACTCTAGCTATGATTGAAATAAAATGGTATCTCTGAGAAAGGGCCAAGTGATACATTTGCCCTTGAACCCAAGGCTTTGAAACCAACCCAGAACATTAATGCAACCATTTTCTCAACATCTGCTCACCTCCCTGGCCTTTGAAGATCCCTGAGTGGTGTTTCATTTTATTCTGCTTAGTCCGTCCTGACTTTCATTTTAATGGGCAGAGCCTCAGCAGAGATTCAGAGGATCTTTATTAAATAGCCATGCTTTTTTAAGAAGAATAAAAGTTATGCAGTCTTCAAGGCAAAAAAGTGTCTTCTCAAAGTGATTTCCACACCTGGATAAATCTTCACATTCTTCTCACCCATAGGCCACTTGCCTTTGAAAGAGCAAAATCAGCAAAGTTCAAAGAGACATCTTCTGTATTAGGACATGAAACCAGTAAAGCTGGGAGGGGGTGGAGAAGTTACCCCAAGGTGTGGGGGGAGTCCAATTTAATACATTATAGAGTCCTTGACTGTCACAAAGGGATAGAAAGGTTACAAAAGCATGCAATTCTCTTTTTAATTTCTCTGATATTGGTTCTCTCATGTCTAACTTCTCCATGAAGGGAGAGAAAATAGACCATTTCCTTGAAGGAGAAAAGAAATGGGCTGGTAGGTAAAAGATTCCATTTCTATTAAGGAAACCAAGGAAATCTCCCAGATGGAGAGCACTCTCAATCAGCTCACTGAAAGCAGAGTTCCTGGATAAGTTCTTGTGTCTCAGGGGTTCGGTGCCATCATGGATATTTGAGGGAAGGTTTCAGCACTGAGTAGGAGGATGACCTCTGAGACTCCTTCTAAGAGTCTAAGACGGATTGTCTTTAAACCAAAGTCTCTGTCTGTACATTTGAATTTGCCTACCAAGAGCTTAAGGAAAGAGGAGGTTCGATTTGTTCTTGCTCTTAAAAAGACAGCATAAAGAGCAACTAAGTGGTTCAATGGATAGAGCTAGGTCTGGAGATGGAAGGTCCTTGGTTCAAATCTGTCTTCAGACATTTCCTATTTGTGTGAACTTAGGCAAGTCACTTAATGCAAATTGCCTAGCCCTTACTGTTCTTCTGCCTTGGAACCATTACTTAATATTGATTTTAAGACAGAAGGTTTAAAAGAGAAGAAAACACAGCATAATAAGAGCCAATGGAAGTGAAGATCAGTTATCAAAGACTCAGAGAAAGATGGTGAAAGAGCAGAAGCAGCTGTGAGTCAAAGTAAGAGAGGTTGGGTCAGAGATGAAGATCTGTTAGACTAGTGGAACAATGAGAACAAGGAATGAGTACCCAAAATACATTTTGAAGATAGCTGTCGAAAAATATGAGAAAGAATGAATAAGTTATAGCTTCAGAGAAAGGCTTTATAGGGCTTCCTTGAAAGGGAGGGAAAAATAATCTTAGGCATAAAGAATCTCTTTCAGTCATGTCCAAGTCTAAGACCCCAATTGGGGTTTCTTGGTAGAAATATTTTCCTTCTACGGATCATTTTACAGATGAGGAAACTGAGGTAAACATGGTTAAGTGATTTGCTAGTGATCACCTATCTATTAAATATCTAAGTCCAGATCTGAATTCAGGAGGATAAGAGTCTTCCTGACTTCAAATCTGGCACTCTATCCCACTATACCACCTAGTTGCCCCTAATGATTCTCTAGGAAAAGAGAATAGAAATAGAAATAGAAAAAAAAAAAAAAAAAGAAAGAAAGAAGTGACTTTAAAAAAAATAAAGCACTCTATGTAAAAGGGTAAAAAAAAAAGAGATGGGGAATTTTGGAAAGTCAAGTTTCTGGTCCTTATGAGAAATAGCTAATATAATTCATTCAAGATTTATAGAGATTTTGGTTTGTTTTGTGAGAGGAAAAATATGTAAATACTTTTTAAAACACAAAAACAAAACTAGCCTTCTGAATCCACAATCCATGGAGATCTTCAAGAGAATATGAAATAGTATGTTTGTGGTTTGTTTAAATTTTCATCTGTATAAAGATAAGGTATTAGAATAGATGATCTCTTAGGGTCTGATTCTCATCAGGGTATGACTAGTTGTGTGTACAGATGAGGGGAGGGAATGTCTGTGGCTAAAGTCATTCCGAGGAACAAGGTTCACAAGGATAATGCAAAATGTTAAGAATCAAAAGGATATGGCCCTGATAGGTAGGTTGAGCAAATCGAATTGTAAAAATCTCTTTGTATAGTATTGTATTTTAGAAGTGATAGTAATCAACTGAAGATCATCCAAAGGAAGGAAGCTAGGATGCTGAAAGGTCACAAAACCATGTCTTGAGGCAGCTAGATGGCTCAATGGATAAAGCAATAGCCCAGGAATCAGGAAGATCTGAGCTCACATCCAGCCTCAGACACTCATTAGCTATATGATCCTGGGAAAGACACTTAACCTCTAGCCTTCATCTATGGGAGAAGGAAGTGGCTTTGAAGTTTAAAAAGCACCAAAAAAGATAAGTGCTATTATTATCTGCATTTTGCAGATGAAGAAACTGAGGGTGGAGATTGCTAAATGACTCACTAGAGTAACACCTAAAAAGTGGGTAGGGCAAAATTTGAATTCAAGTCTATCTGACTCCAAGTCCAGAGCTTTATCTTACCACACTGCCTCTTATCTGGACTGGTATAAAAACTATATTCATATCAAAAGCTAAACAAACAAACAAAAACATTGCTATCCACTTTGCCTCTGTATTGTAAAGATCATGGGACATTTCTGACTTGATTCTGAAACTTTTTATCTGTATTTTCTCTCTATTAGAATGTGAGTTTCTTGAGGGCAGGAATTTTGTTACTTCTCTGTATCCCCAATGTTTTTCACATAGTAAGTGTTAACAAGTGTGGTTTTTTTTTAATTCATTCATTCATTCTCTCTAATAGACTGTAAGATCTTTGAAGGCAAAGATGGCCATTTTTCATCTTTATATCCATAGCACATCCTTGCAAATAATAGACATTGAATTAGTGTTTGATGAATTAACTAAGCTGAATTTCTTAAACTCTTGTCACATTTCCCCCCCTTTGTCAATCTCCCCATCCTACCCTATCGCCACCTTTCTAGTTTAGTGAGGGAGACTGTCACTATGCAACAGCTAAAGCATTCCATAGTAATTTGTACACCAGCAACAAGGACCTTGCAGTCTAACATTGCTGTCTAGTATTTTCCCATATTCCAAGAGTCGATGTGAAAAAAAGACCTATGCATCCCCTGACACTGGATGGCTAAACTATCAATCAGCATCAGGGTAGTCACTAACGTTTAATAACCAATTAACAACATTCCTGGCTACTCCATCACTGACTGATGGCTTAACCAGCTGTCAATGTGGGTGAAATAAAGAAGAAAGAGAATTATTCTCTTTCTTGTGTTTTTAATAACTTATAATCACTTATGGAGTCTAAGTCATATAAAATTCATATGGAGGGCAGCCAGGTAGTACAGTGGATAGACAGCTAGACCTGGAAGTAAGGAGGAACCAGGTTCAAATCTGGCCTTAGATACTTCCTAGATGTGTGACCCTGGGCAAGTTACTTAACCCCCAATTGCCTAGCCCTTTACCACTCTTCTGTCTTAGAATTGGTATTGATTCTAAGACAGAAAGTAGGGTTGTTATTGTTTTTTAATTCCTGTCTTTGTTTTGTCTCTGTTGATATACCCTTCATTCAGTTAGTGTGGTTTTTAATTACGTAAATGCTGCCCTTTTTAAACACATCAAAAACAAAGAGATTCTAAGACATTCAGATTTCTCTTTTATTTCAAAATAAGATGCTTTGTAATCATTGATTGATTGAAATGAGAGAGCTGTATGGGATGGGGAAAGGGGTGATTACCAATAGTTTTCACCAAGGGATAATCATCAAATGATGATTATCAATAGAATATAGCACAGGAGAAACTTGCCATAGTGATACACTCAGGATCCTTGCCAAGAGACCACCTTCTAAGCGAAATTGTCTCATAATGAGATAATTTGAGGTAGAATCTAAGAAATCTCTGCTAGTATTGAATTCTCTATAGCAAAAACTGTTACAGAGAGGCCCTGGCATGTTATCTACTGAACTAGGCACAATCAATTTCTGTTCCTTCTTAACTTGCTCTCCCTAAATGATTTATTTTTCCTCCTAGCAGTTTAGACCCTTTAGACGCCCAGAAAACACCCTCATCTTCCTTTATCTCTTAGTCATCATTTTCTGAAGCCATAAATATTTAACTTCTTGGGCTTTTTCTCTGGGCGTCAGCCCCTCCAGTGCCATCATCATTTGAGTTTCTCTCTACTAAGTTTCCTCCAAATCTACTGACAACTTCTAGCTACAAAAGGGACTGGAGAGAATATAGGAATCTAATGAGAGACTCTTGCTACCATCTTGGTTTCTTCCCACAAAAGAGTCATTTCTGAATTCTGAATCGAGAGCACAGGATACTCCAAAATAAGTTAGTAAACAAAGCATTTTCAAAGCTCTGTTTGGTGTTGCTATGGTAACAGAGGTGATCATAGACTTATATTTGCCTGAATAAAACTCTAACAAAAGTGACTGAGAACTGGGCCATGGAATGGGGAGGGGAGTGGTACTGTCATGTAATTTCTTAGATTCTAGATTTAGAAAGAAAAGAATAGACACACTAGAGAACAATCGAAATGCAAAAACTCTGCCCTGCTTGTCTGCACAAGGAAAATGTTTGAATAACTATCCTCAGGAAAAAAAAATTACATAGCTGAAAGTTGAAAGCCTTGCTGAAGTAAACGGCCCTTACTCTACTGAGCTGTCAAGCAGAGACATCGGAGGAATGGGAAACGTAAAAAGCTGCCCTGGTATGCAACGGAGGGATGCATCTTCCAAAGGCTTACATAGATGCTTTGAAGTAACATATCACAGGATAATCATAAACTCTGCTATAGGAGGCCCAAACTCGGTGCAAATGAGAACAAAGAAGAGGGAAGGAAAGAGAAGTAGAGAAGTAGAGATTGAAAGTAGTTACCGTCAAAATCAATGGCCCTGAATTCAGAAGAACATGGATCCTGAGGAGTGATTGCTTTAGCTTCGGCTTCCCTCCAGGTGACAGGGCTGTCTCCCTCCCCAGGGGAAGGGTGCTCCACCTATGATCACTACAAGCCCTGCGTGATTCTGCTATTTTCAGCATCTTTGCTGTTATGTGCATTTAGCTTTTAGCTATGGCCTGTTAAATATGTTGTGTCTTTGTGCCAGGATCATGAATCCACTAAAACAAGCAATTGAGCTTTATTTTGTATTTGATTGCTCTTCCTTCCACTACCACCACCCCCCTCCTCTCTTCCAAAGCGTCAAGACAAATACCTGCATTAGTAGGCTGCAGAGTATATGGCAAAATTCATATCCAGTCATTGTGGATGGCAGAATCTAACTATCATGAGCTGGTGCAGAAGCATTTTCTGTTAGGATGCATCCCCCTTCGTGGGCCAAATCTCTTCCTTTTTATTTGTGTTTTGGGATGATGTTTGCTTTAGGGTTTTTAGAATTTGTTGGCAGTTCAGAGAGGTCTGGTTGTTAAGAGCTACCTCACCCCATGCAATAGAGAGAGGTTTTGAGCAGGTTGCAGAGCTCTCGGGGCTTTCATTTGTGAGCCAAGGGCCCATCTTGCCATTGCTAACAGCATATTTACAAACCTGGGGGATGCCAGCTTGCTCAAAATGAGAGCAAAATGGAGCTCGTGTCCTGCTTGGAAGGAAAGAAAAACACTGCAATGGCTGAGCTCTCAAGTCATTTATACCTAGTATGACACTACTAAGATCTTCATTCCCTTGCTCATGGAGTTTCATGGGTTTACCTCTGCCTAGAAGACAAATTACAAACTTTTCTGTTAATTTAGAGACCTTAATGATCTGACTGCAGCCTATCTTTTGAGATTTATTTTACCCATCATCCCCCTTCATCGTTCTTTGTGCTAGCCTTACTGGCTTATTTCTTATTCTCCATATTTGCCATTCCATCTATCTCCATGTATTTGTCTAGACTCCCTCCACCCCAACTCCAACCTGGATTGCTCTGTTTCTTCCTAACCTAACTTCTGACTACAATTAAAGTCTAATTCAAGTGCCATGTTCTTCGAGATATCTTTCCTTATTCCTTAGTTATTTGTATCCCATTCCTCACTTTCCCTTCCTTCTGCTAAAAAAATCATTTAAAAATTATTTCATATCTATTTATCTATGAACCTATACCACTTCTTCAATAGAATAAAAGCTTCAGATGGTAAGAATTACCTAACTTTGGCTTTGTGTCCCCATTCCCTGCCACAGTGTCATTTAATTACTATTTGCTTATTGATTATCACTTGATGTTAAAGTTCAAGGCTAAAAATACTTCAAAATCCTGAGAGATGTTGGCTCTAGATCCTGAGTAGCAAATGCTTGTAATAATTTATAATCTACATTTTTAAACCCCTACCTTGCATTTTAGAATCAACACTGTGTATTGGTTCCAAGGCAGAAGAGTGGTGAGGGCTAGGTAAAGTGGCATGCCCAGGATCTCACAGCTGAGAAGTGTCTAAGGCCAGATTAGAACCTAGAACCTCCTATCTCTAGGCCTGGCTCTCAATCCACTGAGCCACCCAAATGCCCATTTACAATCTGAATTTTAGTTCTACCCAGGAAGACACCTGGACATTTCTATGGCTATGGTCAATGGTCTTCTTGCATTTCATATTTATTCTCTACTTGGTGCAAGGCACTATTCTTATTTATGTTCTCATCTCTTTGAAGACACAAATCACCTACTACCATATTATCATGAATGCCTACAGGGATACTCAGCAGACCCAATGGGCAGTTGTTGATATGTGATGAAATGGATATGGAAAGATGAGATTTGATTAGAATATTGATTATCTATCTAATCCAACCTCTCATTATTCACAAATGTGGAAACTGAGGCTAAGGAGGAAAAGTACCAATTACTTTCCTAATTAGTTAGCTAGAGTGAGAATCATGACTAAAAACCAGGTCATAGGATCATCCATTTTAAGCTCAATGGGATATTAGAGGATATTTAGCGCAATTCTGGCTATTGTGTAGATGATGACACTGAAGCTCAGAGGTTAAGTGACTTAACCAAGGTGATATAGGTAATAAGTAGAAAAACCAGGACAAGAACTCAGATTCTCTGAACCTAAATCCAGCATTTCCTCTCTCAGGACTCCTACCTGAATCCTGACCCAGTGTGCCTCTAAATCTAGAATGAAGAAATTGAACTACTAGATGATCTCTGAAGTCCTCAGTTCTAAAGTTCTATGATTCTCTAGAGAAATGGCAAACATGGCTCATTCCCGGGGTCACTGTGATAAAGAAGTTGATATATTCTTTTTTTTAACCTCTTAACTTCTGTCTTAGAATCAATACTGTATATTGATTCATGGCACAAGAGTAGTAAAGGGCAATTGAGGTTGTGACTCAATCACGTCACACAGCTAGGAAGTGGTTGAGATCAGATTTGAACCCAGGACTTCCTGACTCTAGGCCTGGCTTCCAATCCACTGAGCCACCTAGATATTCTTGATGAATATCTCAAGTTACCATAGTCTTTAAAAGGCCAAAGATCAGCATCTCCACTAAAAGGGGCACTGACAAATCCTGAATAAAAGGGATACTCATATTTACTAAAATCTTCTATGATAAAATTATTGATAAAACACATTCACAAACACACACATGTATATGTATATTTTGCTCTCATCTCAATCCTAATATCAGCAGCTCCATTGAGGACAGAAATAATATATGTGTCAGATCTAGAAATAAGGGTCCATCACTTTAAGACCCAACCAAACTAAACCCACAGTGCCCTGTGAGACCAGGATGGGTGGACTAACTCATTTCAGAGAGATCACTGAACAGCTGTCAGTAATAATTTTCAATGACCACATTTGATTCTCATACATGATTTCCTGACTGCACCATCTCTGGCCCATCTGTGAGGATGGCGAGGTGCCTACAAACAAGGTAGCAGGCCATCAGCAATCTAGCTCAGGTGCCAGGATGAGAGAGAGAGACAGAGAGAAAAACAGACAGACAGACAGACCGGGGATGGAGGGGGGAGATAGTGGGGAGGGAAGAAAGGAGAGAGGAAGAGAGCTCATAGAGAATGCCTCAGAAAATCAACTGCCAAAGTAAATGGCTCTGATTAGATAGCTCTAAAACTCTGTTCTATTTCACTCTGTTTCTATTCCAAAAGGATGCCAGTTAAGAAGAAAAACCCTGGGTGGGAACAAAGGCAGCACAGGTCAAGAGCAAGAGTTTGTAAAAATCCTACTGTTGTCCCCAACATCCCATGGTTCTCCCTGAATTTAATGGCAAGAGAACAGGTAATGGACTTTGAAGGAAACAGTCATGGTGGATTTGGGAATGGGGTGTTACAGAAAGTCATTTTCATTATGAATATAGTGATACATCCACCTTTGAGGACCAATCTAACAGGTAAGGAAGGGTTAGAGATCAAGTGATGAATATTTTAGGTGGTTCAGTAAATAGAGCACTCATTTGTGCTATTTAGGGCTAGCAAGGAAGGCCAGTTCAAATCCAAACATGTGACCCTAGGAAAGTCTGTCTCTGTTTCCTCATCTGTAAAATGGGGATAATAACAGCACCTTTCTCCCAGGGTGATTGTGAAGATCCAATAGAATATATTTGTAAAGAGCTTGGCACAGAGTAAATGTTTAATCAGTGTTTCCTTGCTCCCCATCCACTTAAGCATAACTTCCTTCAAGGTTCAGTTCAGGTGCTATCTCTTCGATGCAGTCTTCTCTGACCCTGCTGTGGAACACATCCACTCCTTTTACCATATTTTTTTTTATTTCTCCTTTCTCCTCATCCCTCCCCACTTTTTATTATCTGTTGACACATCCTATCTCCCCAAGTAGAAAGAAAGCTGCTCAAGGATAGACTATGTTTTTTTTAACCTTTGTATCATTTAAAAAATATATTTACCTTCTGGGGGCAGCTGGGTAGATCAGTGGAATGATAGCCAGGCCTAGAGAAGGGAAGCCCTAGGTTCAACTCTGGCCTCAGACACTTCCTTGCTGCTGTGTGACCCTGGGCAAGTCACTTGACCCTGATTGCCTAGCCTAGCCCTTACCACTCTTCTGCCTTGGAGCCAATACACAGTATTTTTATATTTTATACAGAAGAGTTTTTTTTAATAGCCTTCTGTCTTAGAATTGATACTAACCATGATGGTTTTAAGGTAGAAGAGTGATAAAGGCAAGTCAATTTGGGTTAAGTGACTTGCCCAGGGTCACACATCAATGAAGTATCTAAGACCAGATTTGAATCAGGACCTCCTATCTCCAGACATGGCTCTCTATCTACTGAACCACCTAGTTGCCCCTATCTTTGTATTTCTTGCTATTAATATCAGTTTGGGCACCTGGAAAATGGTTTATAAATGCTTATAAAATAAAAATAGAATGGTAGTGATTTATATCTCTGGAGAGTATCCACTAATGAAATCATATATATTTTCAAGTAATGAAATATTGGTAGCATCAATTATAATATTGATACTTCTACCTATGTTTTCCCTTGATGCCTCATTGTGGCAAGCACATGACCCTTTGTGTATAACTTGTATCTAGCTCTCTTTCTGCACGTTTCCCACACCCTGAGAATCAAAATGAAGTCGTTTTTGTCATTGTATCCCCAGCGCTTGGTACATAGTAAGTACTTCATAAACCTTATTTAATTAGACTGAACACTGTACAAGGGGAGTGCAAGCTCTTGTAGATTCCACCAAGATCTAAAGACTTCCAGGGCAGGTCCAGGGATGTATGTCCATCATCCAAGAACAAGATCAGAGACAGGTCGGCTGCAGTGATGGATATTTTGGCCATAGAAATTCTCAAAGATGATCTATGAAGTCATAGAGAAGTTCTCATTAGTATCGCCTGGCTTATGATCATTAGAGGGGTTACCCACCCCCTACCCAGTCACAAATCCTTCAAGCACTGCAATAATAAGGATATTTATTGTACCACACATTGGTACAGTTCTTTATTGCTCACACTTTATGTGTGTGTGTATATATATATTTTTTCCCTTAGATCTTCATGAAGTGCCAGTGATGGTGCAGCTAGATGAATCAGTGATTAGAGCAGCAGGCCTATAAAATGGAGGTCCTAGGTTCAAATCTGACCTTTGATACTTCTTAGCTATGTGACTATGGGCAAGTCACTTAACCCCATTTGCCAAGTCTTTGCCTTTCTTTCTTAGTGTTGCTACTAGGACAGAAAGTGTTAAAAAAAATAACATGCCAATGTGTAGCTAAGGTAGGAATTTTTAATCCTCAGAAACTCTTAGGTTTTGGATCTGGATAGGTTCTTTAAGGTCTTCTAATCCAAGACTTCTGAATCTAGGGTCCATGGACTTTTATTTTTCTAATTTAGATAAGTACTAGATGGCAAAATAGATAGAGCAGCAGGGAGGGAGTCAGGAGGACATGAGGGCAAGATCTGCACCTTTGTGACACTGTTCAAGTCACTTAATCCTGTTTGCCTCAGTTTCCTCATCTGTATAATGACCTAGAGAAGGAAATGGCAAACCACTCCAGTATCTTTTGCAAAGAAGACCCCAGATGGAGTCAGGAAGAGTCAGATAAGACTAACTGAAAAAAAAAAAACGACAACTACATTTCAATATAATTAATTTTCTTTGTAATCCTATTATTTTATATTATGCATTTAAAAACATTATTCTGATAAGGGGCCTGTGAGCTTCATCCAGACTTGAGGAGGGATCCATTACCTAAAAATAGTAAAAACTCCCTATGAAATCCAACCTTCCTCATTTTACAGATAACAGAACTGAAGCCCAAAGACACTAAGTGATTGGCTGACAGTCACACAAATAATAAGTAGCCAAACAAGATAAATACTCCCCCTATTCCAAGTCTAGTGTTCTTTTTAGCAATCCACACATCCCTTTTTGATATATGACAACGTTGAGGTCTAAATAGTGAAGCAATAACATAGGAGTTAATAAGACATGTTAGTTTATTAGGCCCAGAATATTGATGGTTCCCTCTAGAGGTTTTTTTGTTAAGATACACATTGGGAACTAGTTGGATTAGTCTGCCAAATTCCAGAAAAAAAATAAGCTTCCCTTATCTGTAGCTAGTTTTGTTTTTGTTTTATTTTTGTTTCTTAAATAACCTAGGAAAAGCTGAGATGAGGAGTAAGCACTGAGCAATGTCCAAGATTTCATTCAGATTTGATTCTAGGATCAGTTAGAGCAATGTTGGCAGTTGGTTTCCCTTGCAAAGACTGGTGATTGTTCCAGAACTTGAATGAACAGGAATATTTGGATGAAGGTAAAAATGGTGAGAAGTTCAAAACAAAGCAGTTCATTCCAGAGACCACTAACTACTCTGTTAGGTCATTAGATATACCTTGGAGAAGCAAAGAGAAAGAAAGGAGAAGATTCTGTGGCAGGAAACAAATATTATCTAAAAAAAGTTCCCAAAAAATATAAGAAGTCTGCACTGGACTACATAGAAAGAAGTCTCCAAGGTCTAGTCACTACATGCTAACAAGAGAGCCCAAGCACAAAGACTCCATTCACACCAGAAAGGTTACTGATCCTCAGTTGCTTAAGTCAACTCCAATTCATCCTCACTGGGCTTTTTTGTTGTTTTTTTCCATATCTCATGGTACCTCCATAGGATGATGCTGGCTTACAGCTGGAGTGAAGCCCTGATACTCGTCTGGGTTCATAGATTCATTTTCTATTAACCAAATTATAAACATTTCACTGAACAAGATATATTAACTCTGACCCTTGGCAATTTCTTGCACTTGAAATAGAGGCATGTGATACTGTGGAAAGAACTCGAGATCAGGAGTTGGGGGTCTGGGTTATGGACCTAGCTCTGCCAAGGACTATCTGTGAGACTTCAGCCCAATCATTTCCCTTATCTGGGTCTCAGATTACTCAGCTTTCAAAAAAAGAAAACAAGTTATGCCTTAATTGTAAGAATCAGTTTGGCTATCATAGATGTTAAAGTACTTCTTACAGATCAATGACATCAAAATGAAAATAAAGTTTTTTAACATGCTTATAGGATGGATTTGTAAAGCTTAGTGACCTCTAAAATCAGAGAACCTTAGAAATTAAACCAACTTCCATTCCAAAGAAGAAATCCCTTCTAAATCAGAGTTAGTTGACCATTAAACCTCTATTTTATCATTTCCAGTTATGGAGAAGAGGTCCCTACCTCTCAAGACAGCCTATTCCTTCCTCTGCTGGACAGTTCTAACCTTTATAAAATTCTTTCTTCTATTTATTACAACCAAAAATTGTCTCTTCTGACCAATGATCTTCATCTAGTCTTCTTTAACCACACAGATGTCACTTCTTTAAAAATTTGACAATAATTTTCATATTACCACTCTTAAGGATTTTTGTTTTCTCATTTGGATAAGAGATCACCCATTCCTTCAATTTTTCAATTCTCCTTTTGTAGTGATCATCTCATCAGACTGATAGTCTTCATGTGGGTGTGCTTGTCAATAATGTTCTACCTCTCTAGAAGCATGGTGGCTGAGATGGAGCACAATACCCAACCAGGGCAGCATACAAGAAAATACTCCCTTCCTCCTAGATACCTCCTATTTAATAAAGATTCTGAGAATATTGTGCTTTATTTTTAAGGTTCATTAACATTAGTGTAGAAGTGAAACTTCTTATTTAAAGATTGTCCTGTGACATTGATGATGAGAAAACTTGGCAACGTGCTGAACTCCAGGCTCAGAATGCCCAAGGTCAGTCAGACAGAAAGAACATGATTGTACTAAGCAGCCAAGGTCCTTTGTCCAGTTGCAGGGAATCATAAAACACTCATTACTGTTCAGTTTGTACAAGGAGTATGGTTGGGTGGTCACCATTTAGGGCTAATCCACTTTTCATTTGTAATAATTCAAAATACTACTGGAGGGCAGCTAGGTGTGCTCAGTGGAGAGAGAGTCAGGCCTAGAGACAGGAGGTCCCAGGTTCAAATCTGACCTCAGATACTTCCTACCTGTACAACCCTGGACAAGTCACTTAATCCCCATTGCCTAGCTCCTATCAGTTCTTCTGCCTTGGAACCAATACCCAATATTGATTCTAAGATCTCAGATTCTAAGAAGTAAGGTTTTAAAAAAAGGATTATTGGAAAGGCAGGTAAAAATGTCTATATCCTTTGGAAAGAACATACATGCACATTCAGAGCTCAGGATATAGATAGATGGCAAAGCTAGTACTTACCAAGGGCCCTCAAAATGTATACTTCCAGGTTGAACAGATAAGTTCATTTCATGTTTCATCCTTGTCACCTTCTATATCTTGTCCCTTACCTTTGCTGCTCCCCTTTAAAAATATCTCTAGGACCCAGGGGAAAGCATAAAAAGATTCAAAATTATCCTTACTAATAATGTCATAGGAAGACTGAGGAATGGGGATAAGTGGTGAGGAAAAAGAAGCAACACTGACTTGGGGCTGTTTTTATTTTTGCTGCTGTCATTGGCTGAAAACCAGGACTGAAATAAGAACTCCTGAGGTTTTCTATTGATTCTATGGTAAACCTGACACAGTTCTTCAAGTAATGGTTGGACTAATTCAGGTGAAAAATAAGGCTGCTGGTTCTCATTAGCAGAGAGGAAATGCTGCCCAGGTGAAAATGATGGGAAAACTTAGGAGAAAGAAGAACAGTGTCCATTCCCTCCTAGAGCTTGTGATAGAGGAGAGGAAAATCAGGCAAACTCTGACTATTGTTGCCTTTGGGGGAGCCGGTTTCAAAGGATTCAGAGAAAGAACAGGTAGGATCCCACTGATTAAAATTATACAAGGAAGAACAGCACAGACAGGATGGATGAGAAACTCTCAAGAATGAAATTCTAAAGACGCCCAGGGAAACAATTCCACTGAGCAGGAAGAATGGAAGTAGTCTGAAGAGACCAATGTGGATACACAAGAAATTCAGGAAACAGCCTGGATCTTTATAATATATGCCCTACATAGATAATGGTAAGAAAGAGAAATTACTGCGGATGAATGTGAGGGATGCTATGATCCTGCTAAAATAGTGGCAACCAACCATTTCTAACAAATTCATCCTTCAAGAAGTTCAGGTCTTCCTCCCATACACTAAATGTATCCACTGAGGCTCTTAGGCCCTTTTCTTTTTTGTCCTCTTCTCATCCATTTCCTTATTCAATTGTCAATTATCGGTATTTAACTAGATTCAACTGTCATCTCTACACAGATGACTAAGAATCCATATAACCAGACTAAATCTCAATTGTAAACTTGAATCCTACATTACCAGCTTAATTGCTAGACATGTCCATCTAGATGTCCCCTAGAGATATCAAGCTCAGGGTGCCTCAAAGAGAATTCATTTCTACCCCTAATCCCATCCTTCCTCCCAGCTTCCTTGTTTCTGTTGACTATACGACAATCCTTCCAGTCACCCAGGTTTGCAACCTTGGAGTCATCCTTGACTCTTCTCTCTGCTTTAACAGAAATATTGAATGTCTAATCAGTTGCCAAGACTTGCCAATTTGAGCTCTCTTTCATAGAATCCTCTGACCTTCCTTAGATAGCCTAATGACTAGAGGTGCTCATTTTTAGGGCCAGAAACTGACCTATGTGTGGTGGAGTAGAGAAGCTTGGAAGGAGAACAGATATTTGTGTTGTATTTGACAGTTAGCTAGTGGACAAACCCAGAGGAATAATTCATGGTTGGGCAAGAGTGAATTGGTATGTAATATGGACAGAGGTTGGATTGGGAGTGCTGAGAAAGAGCAAATGTACAACTTAGTGAGTATAAACAAAAGAGAGAAATTGAACAAAAGCTAGAGTAAGCTGGTATTCTCCAGTTATCCATCAAGCCTGTGCTAGAAAAAACTGCAATCAAGGGTAATGTGGGCCCAAGTGCCCCATTTAGCACAGTCCAAATACCAGGGAAGTAAGCCAGGATGAATAGTTATTAAAGTTAACCTTAAACAAGATGAGACAGGTAGGAAAAAAAAGCATTGATGGAGTCCTGGGTTCAAATTCTACCTACAATGCTATCTTTGTGACCCTGTGTAAATCACTTAACTTCCCCAGGTTTCAATTTTCTCATCTATAAATGTGAAGGTTGAACTAACTAACCTCTGAGATCCTTTTTAGCTATAGATCTATGATCCCATGATTCCTTTTTTTAAATTGAATTTTTTATTATTCCAAATGTTATGAAATCAAACATTTCCAAATACAAAGAAAAAGATAATATACAAATAAAATCACAAATCTCCTATAAATTTACTTTTATTTATTACTATATAATAGGTTCCACCCACAAGTGTTCTAGTCTCTCCCCATCCTCCCCACATTATAAAAGATATCATCAAGGATGTATGTATACCTTTCTGTTTTGTCTTTCTGTTCACTTTCTTCAGGTAACATTCACAGTTTATTCTTCCAGCTTTAATTCTGTGGCTATGTATAATTGTTTTCCTGAGTCTACTCATTTCACTCTTCACTATCTTGTGTATTTCTTTCCAAGTTTTTTATTTTAAATCTCTCTGTTCATTTCTTATAGTATAGTAGTATTCCATCACAATCAAATACCTCAATTTTATTCAGCCATTCCTCAGCTGATGGGCATCCCCTCAGTTTCTAGTTCTTTGCCACCATAAAGAAAGCTGCTATAAATATTTTGGAGCATATGGGTTCTTTCCCTCTTTCTCTCATCTCCTTGAGAGATAAACCCGACAATGGTATTGCTGAGTCCAAGGGTATACATAGTTTTATAACTCTCTGGCGTAACTCCAAATTGCTCTCCAAAATGGTTGGACCAGCTCACAGCTCTACCAATAGTGCACTAGTGTGTCCCCATTCTTCCATCTCCCTTTCAACATTTATCAAATTGTCCTTTTGTCATTTTAGCCAGTCTGATGGACACGAGGTGATGTCTCAGAATTGTCTTGGTTTGCATTTCTCTAAACGGTAGTGATTTGGAGCATTTTTTTTCACCTACCTAAATATGGCTTCAATTTCTTCATCTGAAAATTGTCTCTTCGTATCTTTTTCCCGTTATCTATGGGGGGGGGGTGATTCTTATTCTTATAGATTTAACAATATTCTCTATATTATAGAAATGAGCCCTTTACCTGAAAAGCTGTCTATAAAATTTCACCCTGATTTTCTACTTCCCTTCACTTATTTTTATTTGTGCAAAACCTTTTCAATTTAATTTACTCAAAATTATCCATTTTCCATTTCACAATCCTCTCCATCTCTTGTTGACTCATAAATTCCTCTCCTATCCCTAAATCTGAAAGGTAGTATATTCCCTGTTCTTCTCGTTTGATCCCATGATTTCTAAAGAGCTTCAATTTTCATTAAGAAAAGAATAAGTGTAGGGGGCATCCATAGGACATCACTAGATCATAGAGCTAGACGGGATCTCAGAGAGTCATCTAGTCCAACCCCTTAATTTTAAACTGAGGCCCTTGTGACAAAGAATGAAAGGAGATAAGGATTATCAACTTCTAGAGGCAATTTCATTTTAATGGAGCATTCTGGAAAACATAAAAGCCTCATAACACCAAAACCTTAGTGAAAGAAAGGCAAGGTACAGGTTAGATATCTAGGACTCCTGCCTAGCATCATCCCTCCCCTCTTTCTACTTTCTCCCCTACCCAATTTTCATCCCAGAGACAATTGCCTGCTTCAACTGTTCATCAGGCTAACTGAGATCATACCCAGAGGCACAAACTCATTTCCAAAGACTCCATCACTATGTAAGGGGTAACCATGAGGACGGAAAAATACATTTCCTTGTCTATAGGGGAGGGGGAGGCATGAGAAGCCTGGCAAGCAAATGTGTCATCACTGCACAAAAGAATTGTGTTTTTGTAACCACCTCTTCTCAATAATATTTTCACAAAGTACTGGGCAACCATCAATTAAACTGCACCCCAAGTCCACCCTAATCTAAGACTGAAATAACCACCAGCTCTACAAAGCATAGTGTACTCAAAAGAGTTCTACATTAGGAAGAAAGTCTGAGGTCTAGTCCTAACCTTGACCGAAGCTTGCCTTGTTCTTGTGACCTTTAGCAAGTCATTTCTGTTTTTTTGTTGTTCAGCTATTTCGGTTGTGTCCAAAACTTCAGGACCCCATTCGGAACTTTCTTGGCAAAGATACTGGAATGGTTTGCCATTTCTTTCTCCAGTTCATTTTACAGATGAGGAAACTGAGGCAAACAGGGTTAAGCGACTTGCCCAGGGTCACAGAGCTAGTAAGTGTCTGAGGTCAGATTTGAATTCAGAAAAATGTCTTCCTGACTCCAAGGCTCTATTCACTGCACCACCTAGTTGCTCCTCACTTCTGTTTGATGGGCTTTAAAAATCCTCCATAAAATGAGGGAGTGGGTGAAATTATTTGTTAAAGTTCCTTTCAGCTCAGACATTCAAACACCCTGTGAATTAATCTCCATAGTCTTGCTTTGACCTTTGTCTGCCCTCTAGCAGCTTCAAGATCTGGGAAAGAGAAGAGAAATCCCCAGACAGTCCTTCCTCAGGTGCAAAGCTAGCTGACTTTCCAGCAACCCCTTGATCACCTGCCATGTATTCCCTTCATTAGTTCCACTTAATTTTCTCATTTTCATATTAAATTCCTTTCCTCCCTTTGTTCAATTTGAAGGTCCTAGGAGGACCTCATGTGGTTTCTACAAAGCAGCTTCGAAGGCAAGGGGTAGAATGTCACTGATTTCCATGGAGAAGTCAGTTAGGATGGTTCATGGCTGATCTCTTTTCGACTCTAGACAGAGCTGCCTGCCTTGCCTAATACCAGCAACGTGGATCTGAGAAGCAAAACAGGGTTTAAGCTTCTAATTTGTGAACTTTTAACATCCATGCCAACTTGTTGCATTTTATACATCCCAATTTATAAGCAAGTTAATGAAAAAAATGTTTAAGCCACTTCCCTTTCCAATCTGAAGATTAGATTCCAAGCTAGAATTTAGAGAATAAGGAGATAGACATGAATGTCTAGAACGGGACCCACCCCACTGAATTTTGGGCTACTCTTTGGTAAATAAAAGACTTGGGGTTGGAGTTAGGGAAACATGACAGATGGCTTCAACTTTTAGAAGGGCTAAAGCAGTGATTCCCAAAGTGGGCGCCACCGCCCCCTGGTGGGTGCTGCAGTGATCCAGGGAGGCAGTGATGGCCACAGGTGCATTTCGGGGCGGTGAATAACTGTAAGGCGGCAGTGATAGTATGTGACAGGGGATGCTAAGTAATATTTTTTCTGGAAAGGGGATGGTAGGCCAAAAAAGTTTGGGAACCACTGGGCTAAAGGAAGAGACTTTTTCTGATTTGTTCCATTAGGTAGAATTAGGACCAATAGATGATAGTTAAAGGGAAACAGATTCCAATTCAACATAATGAAGAATTTCCTAAATAAGAGTTATGCAAAAATAGCTCTGACATTGGCAATGAGTTCTCTATTACTGAAAATAATCAAATGAGGCATTGAGAATGTTGTAAAAGGGATTTTCCACCTGGAAGGTGCAGTAGATAGAGCACTAGGCCTGGAGTCATGAAGATTATTCATCTTCCTGACTTCAAATCTGGCCTCGGACATTTACTAGCTGTGTTATCCTGGGCAAATCACTTAAACCTGCTTGACTCGGTTTCCTCATCTGTAAAATGAGCTGAAGTAGGAAATGGCAAACCATTCTAATTCACTCCAGTATCTTTGCCAATCATAAAGAATTGGGCAAGACTAAAAAGTGATTGCACAACAAGAAGGAATTCATGTTTTAGGGAAGGGTGGAATAAACACTGAAGTCCCTTCCAACATCAAGATTCAATAATTCCTTAAGGAATAGCTACTTCAGAAAATAAAGTGTTATCATCACAGCACTCCTGTGTCCCTTTTTTATGGGAAACAACAACCCCTGTTAGGAGTACACTGGCCTCTATATCAAATAGGAGGCAGTTAGGTGGCATAGTGGATAGAGTGCTGGACCTAGAGTTAGGAAGAACTTTGTTCAAATCCCACCTCAGACACTTTCATGCTGTGTGATCCTGGCAAGTCACTTAACCTCTGATTTCCTAACATAGGATCCATTGGAGAAGGAAAAGGAAAACCATTCCAGTATCCCTGCCAAGAAAACCTTATGGATAGCTATGGTTCGTGGGGTCATGAAGAGTAAGACACAACTGAGCAACTGAACAACAATATATGAAATAGGTCAATTAAAAAAAAAAACTTGGAGAGACCTACATGAAATAATGAGGGAAATGAGTAGAACCAAGAAAACATTATGTACAGCTACAGAATTAATATTTGAATAATATTACAACCCCCAATGTCACCAAGGAACAGAACCTTTCTTTCTCCATTAAAAGACAAGGCTCAAAATTCACATGCCTCTGGGAAAGGTTGTACATGGACAAACTTGTTCTCTTTTCACTCACAGAGCACAGCATTTGGAGACTTTCCTGAGAACAGATTTTGAAAGAGTCCAAGTTTACAGAGAGCAGAAAGGCACAAGGGAATGAAGTCGGAGTTTGGGAAAGGAGTAGTACCACAGAAAGGATGAAAGAGTGCATTAAGTGGAGGCTGGAAATCAGAGTGATATAAGCAACAGATCACTGCTCTGTGAGTCAGAAGACCTGAGGTCTAATCCCAGTTCTGCGCCTAACTTTTTGTGTGATCCCAGGCTAGGAAATTTACTTCCCTGGGGTCTCAGTTTCTTTATTTGTAAAATGAGAAGGTTGGACTAGGTAACCTCAAATGTCCCTTTAGAATCTCTAAATCTATGACCCTCTAGTCTCTAAGGTCCCTTTCAGCTCTAATATTATGCCACCCTATGGCCCCGAAGACAAACTCTGCTGACTTAGAAGTTTCAGCAAGGACCAGTACTGTGTGCACAGGATTACTAGTGTCTCAATCAAATGTGCAGCTATGATTGTCCCCCAGAGGGCTTTATCTCACCCATACTGTTTAGCTTCAGGGAAAGTTTTCCTATTAAAATTTGACTTATCATCCCTACTGTCTTATACCAATGACCTTCTCGTTTCTCTCTAACCCCTCTGAGCTTTAACTGTTGGACAACACTGTAATTGTGCCATAAAAGTCCTTTTTCCAGATGCTTTTAAGAGGAAAATCTCATTCAAAGACTCTGATAGACCAATGAGTTTACATTGCCAATCTGGAAAAAGCTA
This sequence comes from Gracilinanus agilis, assembly GCF_016433145.1. NCBI lineage: Eukaryota > Metazoa > Chordata > Mammalia > Didelphimorphia > Didelphidae > Gracilinanus > Gracilinanus agilis. The sequence goes on from NC_058131.1 coordinate 620,038,477, forward strand.
CAAAATCAATTATCAATAAAATCGAAAATAAGTTGGATGCCAAAACAGATCAGAATGTCATTTGGGCTTTAAAAGTCAGTCAATGCTTAAATATAGAAGAAAAAAGACAAATGCTAGTCCATGAAACATTCAATACAATTCATAAGAATGAATATATTATGCTGTAACACACACACACACACACACACACACACACACACACACACACAAAATTAACATCTTCCAAAAGGCTCTAAATGTTTTGCATCTCTCATTAATTTGCACTGGTGGCTAACTCCCTTTTCCTTTGCATTTCAGAATGGAAAAATAAAAACTAAGAAGTTAAGCAACTGATCCAAGACCTGAATCTGGAATAAAGCCAATTTTCCCCACTCTAGGTTGTTTTGGGGTTTGTTTTTTTATCTGATCTCCATAATAAGACCATCATGTTGCTATGCCAAGTCATTCACAAAGGACTCTTTAAAAATACCCCCACGCTCTTTCACATGTTCTTTGGAGAATTCAGTCATAGAAATATAGGATTTAGAGTTAGAAAGTTCATCTCTCCATACATTCTGAGTTTTCTCTCAAGGCTCAAAGTACCAGGTGTCTGTCTCCATCTCTATCTCTATCTCTGTCTGTCTCTCTTTCTCTGCCTCTCTCTCTTTCTTTCAAATTTTATTCATTAAAATTTCCAGATATCTCATCCCCTCCCTGTCTTCCCCTCAGCATAGAAAACATCACCCAACCAAAAATACGTTTATATAAATTCTGTCTTTAAGTTTTCTAATTATCAGAACTTTCTGTGGACATTCACAAGATAGTCTTTGAATATTAATTCTGTAGCTATATAATGTTCTCTTGGTTCTATTTCTTTCATTCTTCATTATTTCATGTAGTCTTTCCAAGGTTTTATTTTCATTAACCTGCTCATCATTTCTTATGATACATTAGTATTCCAACATAATCATATACCACAGCTTGTTCAGCCATTCTCCAATTGATGGTCAAAGAGAGCTGTTATAAATATTTTGGAACATTTGATTCTTTTCCTTTTTCCCTGATCTCCTTGGGAAACAGACCCAACAGTAGTATTGTTGGATCCAATGGTATACACTCATATAACTCTCTGGGTACAATTCCAAATTAGTTCACAGTTCCACTAACAGTGTATTTGTGTCCCTATACTTCTCTCTTTTCTCACTGCTTTCTCTAAGGTTTCTCATTTACTCCCACGATTTCAATTTTATAAAAATTGAATTCCAAACTCATTGATCCTTATCTACCCTTAACTGAATTGCCAGTGGTTTTGTGACTATCATCTCCTCAACATTTCCAAAACTGAAATGATCATCTTCCCTCTGAGCCTCTCCTTTCTCTAATATTCCTTTTTTCACCATGATCACTCTATGCATGGAAGTTCAAAAAGTTTCTCCTCTCCTCCAACTACCAAAGATGGAAACTTATGATTGATGGAGCCCTCAACAATACAATCTGGGGTCACAATGACTAGATTTAATCCAGAAATTCCTGACCCCAAGGGAGTCAAATTCTCTTTGGCTCATTAATGTCCTCACTTGAATTCCTCCAAGAAAATTTCTAAAATATAGCTTAGACACAACTCATACCTAAGAACTACCAAAGTCTAGGTAACTAGATTACCTCTCAGACAACAAAAGGGATTGGTATGGCACAATCAACTAATAAACATTTATTGGGTATTGATTATGTTCTATATGCTCTGCCAAGCGCTGAGGATAGAAGAAAGGTAAAAAGACAGTTTCTGCTTCCAGGGAAGAATAGAGAGGAGGCAACAAGCTTTCATTAAGGGAACTCTATATATCGGGCTCTGTGCAGAACTTCACAAAATTTATCTCATTTGATCTCTACAACAGCCATGAGAGATAGGTGTTATGATTATCCCCATTTTACGACTGAGGAAACTGAGGCAAACATGTTAAGTGACTTGCCCAGAGTCATATAGCTGGTATCTGGTGCTGGATATGAACTGAGCTCTTCCTGCCTCCAGGTCCACCAGTCTTACCACTGTATTACCTATCTGTAAGGATATATAATGTGAAAACATGTACATACTAGTATATACAGGATATAAAGTGAAGATCAGAGTGACGGAACATCTGTAATGCTGGACTTGGAGTTGGAAGATCTGAGTTCAAATGCTGATGCTCCCATTTACTAGATAGGAAACTTTGGGAAAGTCATTTGACTTCTCTGGGTTTCCACGAGATCATCTGAAATATAAGGCAGCTGGATCAGAGGCTCCCTAAGATCCCTTCCAGCTCTAAATCTATGATCCTATAATGTATTCAATGAGTTGCTAAATCTTACTGATTCTGCTTTCACAGCATTTTGTACATCTGTCCCTTTCTCATGATGCCAGGTTTCATCACCATATGTTTTACTGGATGTAATAGCCATCTCCTTGGTCTCCCTGCCTTCAGTTTCCTCCCTCTCTAATCCATCTTCACACAATTGCAAAAATAAGAATTCTTGAGTGCTTGTCCAACCACATTGCCTTCCTGTTCAAAGCCTATTCTGGCATGTAAGATCTTCCATAATCTGGTCACCCACCTGCCTTTCCAGCCATCTTTCTTTTTTTTTTTAAACCCTTATCTTCTGTCTTAGAATCTATACTTCTGGTCTCAGACACTTCCTAGCTGTGTGACCCTGGGCAAGTCATTTAACCTCCATTGCCTAGCCCTCTTCTGCCTTGGAGCCAATATATAGTATTGATTCTAAGGTAGAAGGAAAGAGTTTAAAAAAAAAAAAGGAATCTATACTAAGTATTGGTTCCAAGGCAAAAGAGAGGTAAGGGTTAGGCAATGGGGGTTAAGTGACTTGTCCAGGAACACACAGCCAGGAAGTATCTGAGGTTAAATTTGAACCCAGGACTTCTCATCTCTGAGCCTGGATCTCAATCCACTTAGCTACCTCACTGCCCCCCTCCTGCCTGATTTCTTCATATCATTCCCCTTCATACCATATTTTATGGCAGCCAAACCCTATATGTGGCTGTTTCCCCTCTCGCAATTCAACAGACTACCATGTCCCTCTGTGTATTTGTACAAGGCACACCCAACATTGTGATGCACTCTGTACTCAGTCCTGTTTTCAAATATCCTTTGTTTTTTCAAGACTCAATACGGGTTCTCAATTTCCCATATAGTCTCCCTTGGACTATTCATACTGGCTCCTTCTTCAAATGTTCCTAGAGCCGGTGGCCTGAGTTCTCTTTTACCCTCTTTTCACTCCTTCTTTGTATTATAATAAATGTGTATGTATCTTGTACCTCCACCTCCCAAGGGACTCTTGGTATTTTGAGTTGAAGGACTGTTTCATTTTTTATCTTCACATCTCAATGCCTGACAAATACAGTAGATTCTTTTTATTTTTTAAAAAAAATCCCTTACCTTCTCTCTTAGAATTGATAGTAGGTAGCAGTTCCAAGGTAGAAGAATGGTAAGGGCTAATAAGTGACTTGCTTATGGTCACACAGCTAGAAAGTGTCTGAGGTCACATTTGAACCCAGGACCTCCCATCTCCAGGGTTGGCTCTCTATCCACAAAGCCATCTTGCTGCTCTTATAGTAGATTCTTTTTTTAAAATTTATTTTTTTAAACCCTTAACTTCTATGAATTGGCTCCTAGGTGGAAGAGTGGTAAGGGTGGGCAATGGGGGTCAAGTGACTTGCCCAGGGTCACACAGCTGGGAAGTGTCTGAGGCCGGATTTGAACCTAGGACCTCCCGTCTCCAGTTTTGGCTCTCTATCCACAAAGCCATCTTGCTGCCCCCTATAGTAGATTCTTAATAAATATTACTGAAACAAATCGAATCTAGTCCATCCTCCTCATATTACAGATGAAGAACTGAAATTCAGAGTAGATAAGGGATTTATTTGCCCAAGGTCATACAGATAATGGGGAGCAGAGCCAAGTTTCCAGACTTGGTCCTCCGAATCCAAACCCTGGACTCTTCCCACAACACTTACTCCTGTCACCTCAGGAAGTTGGTCCTTCACCTGATGTTGTCATATTACAAATTAAAAAAAAAAACCTCTTATTTTCCATCTTAGAATTAATATTGTACATTGCTTCCAAGGCAGAGGAGTGGTAAGGGCTAGGCAACAGGGATTGTGACTCGCCCAGGGTCACAAAGCTAGGAAGTGTCTGACATTGAATTTGAACCCAGGACCTCATGTCCCTGGGCCTGGCTCTGCATCCACTGAACCACCCAGAGCTGCCCCTAGATTAAAAATTAACATTGTATTAAGACCCTGGTTTATTTGCTGAGTGGATTGCCAATTACTGTGTTTCCTCATGGAGCACGATTACTCCCAAGTCATCCTCATTTAGGCAAGCAATCAATGCCAGTAAGACAGAAAACATTCTGTCAAGGATATCAGCATCGAAGCGATCTAAGGAGAGGTCCAGAGCTACACACCTGCTGGGCAGCTGCTGTGGAAGGAAGAGACCCCAAACTCTTGCGCATATCAGCACCCACTAGAGAGGAGCTTCTGGGACTCTACTTGGCCAGAATTCACAGGACTACACAAGCCCAACCAACAAGGAAAGGACTGCCTGATGAGAATCACCAAAAACCACAAGGAAAGGATGAGAGCCGAGAAATAAAGAGACTAACAGGATGACTTAATAAACATGCTTTTTAGACAATTGAAAAAGAAAAAAATTCAAGCAAAATGAGGAATTCAGGTAAATGTGGGAATACATTTTTTAAACCCTGACCTTCTTTCTTAGAATTCTTGCTAAGTATTGGGTCCAAGGCAGAAGGGCTTAAGTGATTTGTCTAGGGTTATATATATATAGCTAGAAAGTGTCTGAGACCAGATTTGAACCAAGGACCTCCTGTATCCATTCTGGCACTCTATCCACTGAACCACCTACCTGTCCCAGGAACACATTTATGAAATGATCCAGTGAAGTATACAGAGAAAAAAGAATGATATTCATAATGACTATAATAATGGGAAAAGTTGTTCAGTCATTTCTGGCTCTTCATGACCCCAGATTTTGGATTTTCTTGGCAAAGATACTGAAGTAGTTTGCTATTTCTTTCTCTATCTCATCTTACAGATGAAGAAGGTAAGGCAAACAAGGTTAAGTGACTTGCCCAAGGTCACACAGCTACTAAGGGTCTGAGGCCAGATTTGAACTCAGGAAGAGGAGTCTTCCTGATTCCAGGCACAACCCCCCTATCCACTATGCCACCTAGCTGCCCAGCAACAGAAACAGAGGAAATTTAAAGGGAACATAAAGAAACATTAAATGATTTTAATTAGCAACCAAAAAACAAAGGAGAAAATTTAACTCTCTCCTTTTGGTGGAGGTGGGGTACTATAGGTGAGAGATGTTGCTTTTATGATCAGAGGAGGTCAATGTGGCCACTCATTTTGCTTAACTGTTTTTCTTTGTTACCAGAGAGCAATTGTTGGGGAGGGATTGGTAAAGAGAGAATGTCTAGAAATGACTGTAGCATAAAAACAAAAGGTATTCATAAAATTTTTTTATTAATCAGAGCATAATTATAAAACAGACTTCAATTAGCCATGCTAACAGAAAGAGACATATAGATAATCCCCCAAATTACTCATATATGACAATAACAGCAGCAACCTTTCCTTCCAAATAACAGTTGGTTTGAGCTATTAACTAGATCAAATAGCTCTTCTACCGTGCAGTTTTCTCTAATTCCTCCACCAAAAAGTACTTTCTTTCTCACCTGATCTCATAGCACTTAACATTTCTCTCATCTACTTCCCATAATCTAATTTACATCACTTATCTTTATTTGTCATATAGAATAACAGACTCAGAGAAGAAAGAAGTCTTTTATGTGAAGAGAGTAAGGAATAAATATTTGTATAGTACCTACTATGTGCCAGGCACTGTGCTAAGCACTTTGCAAATATTATCTCATTTGACCTATAAAGTACTTTATGAACCTTTTTTGTGGTTCAGCCAGTTAGAAAGCAGAAGCTCTTATCTCTAACCTGGCTCTCAATTGAAATATATATTGAAAATTAACAATGTTTTAAGACTATACCCAACTCTTCGTGACTCCATTTGGGTGTTCTTGGCAAAGATACTGGGGTAGTTTGCCATTTCCTTCTCCAGTCATTTTATAAATGAAGAAACTGAGGCAAAAAGGATTAAATGACTTATCCAGGGTCACATAGCCACTGAGGTCAAATTTGAAGCCAGGAAGATGAGTCTTCCTGAATTCAGGTCCAGCATTCTATCCATTGAGCTATAAGCTCCCCAGTTAATGAACCTTAAAACACTCTATGACTGCTATTGTTATAGTCTAAACATTGCCAAGTCTCTACTTCAGAAACATCTTGTGCTCTAGCATCCTAAACTCTTGTTTAATGAGCTTACCAAATCTAGCCAGTCCTAGACCCACCATGCTGTTTTTTTGTCCAACTTCTGTCTATGCAACTGTGTTCCAACCCAGCACTATAGCTCCTGCCCCAGAGCCCTAGGCTTCTAGTTGATTAGAGCTTACCGTACCCAATCCATCCCAGACCTGTGAGAAAATTTAATTTTTATATATTATATTAACTTCTGTATAAGGGTCAGTGAGAATTTCTGTGTTTTCCTGTGCCTTGAATTTTGGGTCAGAGATATTATCCAGTTTGGTGCTTTTTGCATTTCTTTGTTCTTATTTTAAAAAGGAAGATATCCCTGGGGATTTCTATCTTGGTTAATAAATGAAGGGGAGAAAGCTTCTTTTTCTTTGTGCATGACAAATCTGTCATTTAGCTGACCTCAAACATTTCCTAGCTATGTGACCTTGGGCAAGTCACTGAACTCAATTGCCAAGTCCTTGCCACTCTTCTGTCTTAGAATTGCTATTAAGACAAAAGGTCAGGGAAAAAAATAATGATAATAAAGCAACAAACTAACGGGCAATGGAATACTTAAACTAAATCCTGGGAAATAGCTTTGGTTGTTAGAGACACTGGATCATTATCATTTCATCCATAGCATTTCTAATAATAAAAAAGAAAATAATATTAAAATAATAGAAATTACATAGTGCCTTCAAGTTTGCAAAGCTTTTACCTTGTAAACATTTTATTTGATCTTCCCAAAAAACTCTCAGAAATAAATGCTATTATTAGACATCTTGCTGTTGAGGAAACTGAGGCAGAAAGAGACCAAGTAGCTTGGCCAGGGTCACATAACTAATAAGTATCGATTGCTGGAGTTGAATTCAAGTCTTCCTTATTCCAGAGCCAGTTGTTTCTACGTCAGCTAAATGTTTCTATTAACAAATGAAGAAAATAGGGCTTTGGTAATTCTCATTTTCATTTCACAGATGGGAAAGTAAGGCTAAGGTATTTTATTCAAAGTCACAAATCAAGTCAGTGTCAGAGGCTCTCTAAATCCCTTAATTGCCAGAGCAAGTTTGCATCCCTTAGAAAATAGTCCTTGTCAAAGAGAACTCTTAAGGTCAAGAACTACTCAGTTATAGGAGAATCCAGAATTCCTCCAGCCTCCCATTCCTGTGTTCTGCTTATAACTCCAGGATACTCAGAAGGCTATTCAATTAAAACAACTCAATCCCCAAACCCTCAGTGCCAAACCATGACACAAGTAAATTGCTCTTCTTGGATATTTCTACTGGCCCAGAATAATTACATTAAAAGTCATTTGTGTGACTTTTTGGTCAGTGCCTCTTAAGTAGAAGATGGTTCTCAATCATTCTCCTGATTTCATTATAGTTTATTAATTCCCTTTCCTTCCTCTGTTATCTCTGTGTGTGTTACATCTATCTGTTTAGAAGAACCAAGTTTGTGAAGTCATTTGACACCTAGTCAGCTAAGTTTAATTTCCATGATTCAAAATACCATGACAAATAACTTTGCCCCCCCATTCCTACACCATCCTTCACCATCAGGACCAATACTGAATGTGAATATGACTCGATATATCTTTAAAAATATAAGGATTTAAACTAGACTATATCTTTAGAGTATGAACAGGAGCCTACATGTCAAGCAAAGAACTATTGGAGGAACTGGGGATGCTTAGCTTAAAAAAGAGAATACTTTGGACAAAATAACTATTTTTGATTACTCTTAATTATTGAAAGCAGATGTATCAAATACATCATCCATAAGCCACATGCAGTCCATAACACTCCTGAGTTGGGCCCAAACCAGATTAAAATATCACTGGGAGATATTTCACAAAATAACTAAAAATATCTTAAAAAACAGAAGTGGCATTACTTTTTAAAAACCAAGTTAACTTGTAGCCTACAGGCATCCTTATTTATAAATAAATGGCTCCCATTTCTATTTGAGTTTGACAGTACTGGACTAGTGCATTGAGATGAATTTAAGTTAAAATTCAATAGGGATACCATAAAGTTTTACACTTAGGTTCAAAAAATTCTGCTTCACAAGTATAGGTCAAGAAAGGTATGATAAGACGGAAGTTTGTCTGAAAAAAAACCTGGAGAGGTTACAGAACTGTAAGGTCAATACCAGTCAGTAGTGTGATGTGTCAGACAAAAAAAAAAAATCCAAACACTAACAGGATCTTAGGCTTCAATAAAAGACAGAGTTATCAGGAATAAAGAAGTAGTAGTCCCTTTGTAATCTGCCCTGGTCAGACTACATCTGGAGTGCCATGCTTAGTTCTGGGTGCCACGGTTCAAGGACACGAATAGTCTGAAGAGCCTCAAGAAAAGGGCAATCCTCAAGAAAAAGGGAAGGGTCCGTGTCAGATGAGGATGGATGAAAGAAAAAGAGGTGTTCAGGCTGAAGAAGAGAAGACACGGCAGGGCCATGAGAGCCGTCTGTTATTTGGAGCGTTGGTTAGATCTGATTTGTTTGGCCCCAGAGGATAGAACCAAGAGCAATGGATCAGATGAGAAGACAGACTATAAGGCAAAGGAATTGGGAGAAGAGTTGGATTTCTCATTGTATTGGTATAAAGAACTTCCAGTGGAAGACATTCCCTCCACCAATAAAGGTCTGAACCTTCTCTGCAACCAAGTCATAGAGACTTGCCTAAAGCACTCAAAGATTAAGGGACTTTTTGGGGGGGACCCACAGCCAGAAGTAGTGTGTCAGAGATAGAACTTGAACCCTGGCCATGCCTACTAAAAGTGTGAAATCACCTTAACAATCTTAAAGATCTATGACTGAAAGAGACAAGACCCTAAAGCTCCATTATTCTTAATTTACAAATGAGAAAAATGAAGCTTAGAAAACTAAGCAGCTTGTCCAAAGTCACACAGGTGGTGGCAGAGTCGGTGGGGTTCAAACTCGGGGTCTGTGACGACTCTAGACTCAACACTATTTCCAAAGTCTCATACCAGCTCCCAGAATGGAGCATTGGTAGGAGCTAGTCTGGAAATCTCATTCCCAATAATCAGGTCTCTCCATCCGAGATGGCTGGCATTTTGCTCCTGGTACCAGAGAAACATGGGGCTCGTGGTCCACATTGCCTTCCGTCGACACATGGAATATATTTGTTTTCACACAGTGAATAATCAACTGAAAAAGCTTTCTTTCATTAGTTGCTCCTAGTCATTGTTGGCTTACATCCTGAAGTTTCCCTACAACATCTGCAAAAGTAATAAACCAATTATGGAAGCCATCTGGAACAAGAGCAGAGTGGAATAATTATTTTTTAAAAAAACCTCCCTGAATAACTGGCACCGTAATCGATGGCATGTCAGAAGAACAATGATATTAGCAAACCCAGTATCATTAAGGGAGGGTGGAAAGAGATTTACATAAAGGAAATCATGATTGCTCATTAACAGACACATCGAACTCACATTATAATCCATGGTGGAAGCGGAATGAGCACAGACACAAAGAGCTCTACCTGAGCCACAGCCCAGGTGGCCGCCTTCAATCTGTAAATCACGGGAGACAGAAGCAAATATTATGTTTAGGGCTGAGCCTGGAGGAGGGTGGAGTGACTCACACAGTGACCTTGGACAAGTCACTCGTCTTCCCCGTGACTCAGCCCCACTGAAAGAAATATGGATCTGACTGCCAAGCAGCCTCATTAGGTTAGAATTGAGTTGAAGATTTGTCAAGAAAGATTAAAGATGAGGTAGCAACCTTACCAAGAATAAAACAATGGAATAAAACCGATGCCCATAGCCTAGAATTGGTCCTTGCTAATTCCTGCTTTGTGAATCTCAGTGAGCTGTATTATTGTTCTCTTCGAGAGAGCAGGGTGGAATCATATCCTGAAGTCCATCTGAATCTACCAGGAAAATTACTCCCCTGAACACATCTCTATCAAGTCACTAAAAGTAATAAATACTTGGGAACAATGGCCTCCAATCTTTTATTGATGGTGCACTCCATCACTATAAATATTTTGAACATGTGTAAAAATGTATATTTACATATTTTATATAATTTACATGATTTATATAATTTTATTTAATATAAATTTATATAATTTATACAATATAATTCACATATTTTGTTTAAAAATACATTTTAATACATGTTTATATATAAATTGTATATGTATGTTTAAATATATATAATATAAACAAAAAATAAACATACATATATTACTATACTAATAATGATACACATAATACAACACAAAATTGCGGGTAGTAAGTGGCTCCATGGATAAAGAGCCAGGCCTAGAGATAGGAGGTCCTGGGTTCAAATCTAGCCTCAGACACTTCCTGACTGTGTGGCTTTGGGCAAATCACTTAACTCCCATTGCCTAGCCCTTACTGCTCCTCTGTCCTGGAACCAATACATAGCATTGATTCTAAGACAGAAGGAAAAGGATTTAAAAACATAAAGTACAAAATGGAAATTAAAAGGAATGCAACAAAGATGAAATGCTTCAAAAGTATATTCTTTATTAATGGTACAAGAATAGTTTGTTCTCCTTAGAATGTTATCACTAAAAATTATATTTTAATGAGAGAAATGTCATGAAATATGCTCTTTTTTAAAACTCTTTGTTTAATATTTTGTGATATGGAAATTTAAAGGTCAGATTCTAAGTTCAGTTTATTTCTACACTGGTTTTAATAGCTAGCATAGTTCTAAAAAAAGGTATCTCAGAAAATGTAATTAGATACAAATGGAAAAGTTATAATCTCTAGCTAGGCCTGAGGTATTCATTTTTCAATCCCATCCACCAATTATACAACAGTTTTTGTTAAAATTGTATTAGTAAATTTCAATCTTCTGTGATGTCAATCAATTGTTCTTACAAGCTAATCAGAAGGCATTACATTTTTATATTTGTAATGAATAGATTCAAAACCCACTGGAACTTTTCATTTAGAAGATTTCTAAATAAGTTAGAAAATTGTATTTCCAAGCATTTTAAGTACACATATATGAAACTGTTTATAGGGGACATACTTATTTATACCTTCTTCAGCAACCCAGAGAGTAAAAAATCCAGGAGTCCAGGAAATTTAAAAAAAAAAAAAAGCAAAGTATATAGGAGTAGAGAATAGTGAGAAGGGTCTAATGTAGTAGTAGAGTCAAAAAAAATAAAAAACAAGGACTGAGAAAAGGCTATTAGATTTGACAAATCATCAGTAACTTTGGAGATGGCAATTTCAGTTGCATATGGAATCAAAGGAAAGAGGAAGTTGAAGACCTAAAAAACCAAAAGGATGATGATGTGTTCATTAGGAAAAGGGAAGTTAAAAAGTTGCATTGGGTTGGAGAAATCGTGCAATGAGAATTTTGATACACATTTCAACTTTTCTATGTCTGTTCATGCTGTGAAACTCACCCTTTTTTCACCAAAAACCTCTACCATGTTTCTTGGAGGCCCCTCATACTCATATTAATTTAGCACCCACCTTGCTGGCTTATATGTTATGATTAAATGTTATGTATATTATTTTTGTTATGACTAAATGAGATATTTGTAAAAGCACTCAGCACAGTGCCTGGTACATACTAGGCGCTGTATAAAATGTTTATTTCCTTCCCCTTCCCAGAGTGGACATCACCTCTCCCCAAATTTCCAACATTCTTCCCTCGTGCTTCCATAATTCTGCCTCCTTTTAAGAAAGGAAAACCAGGCATTATGATAAAAAAAAAAAAGTACATTCTGTTTTCACAGCTTGAGTCACATGGAATGCCCACATACAAATGTGACACCCTCCCAATGGGATCCCTGGCAGCCTCCGAAGGCCTATTAGTAAGAACTTTCTCTGTGTCCTAGTTACAGAGGAGCAGGAATTGTTGGGGCTTATTTAAAACTGAAGCTTGGTTACCAGCAGGTATCTTTTTTTTTAAATATGGTTAACATAACTGAGACTACCTCTCTATGGATCATTTTTCAATGACCTAATCAAGTTTTGTTAAGAGCCTACGATATTTCCAAACCCCAAATTGTGGAAATTATGAAGCCAAATACAAGGGGATCCCTTGACTCCTTCAAGACTCAGTGCAAACCCTACCTTTTGGAGGCCTTTTCTGATCCCCTTCCCTCTAGGATTACCTCTCATTTCCACTTCATCTATCTATATATAGCTATATCTATATAGTCATAAACATCTATCTATAGAGATATCTCTGTCTATATGGAAATAAAGATATAGGTATGTATAGATAAAGATAGGCAGATGTGTAGGTAGGTAAGTAGGTAGATAGGTAGGTGGGTAGGTAAGTAGATATGTAGGTAGGTAGATGGTTAAGTAGGTAAGTAGGTAAATAAGTAAGTACATATGTAGGTAAGTAGGTAGGTAGGTGGGTGGGTAGATAGGTAAGTAAGTAAGTAGGTAGGTAAGTAGATAGGTAGGTAGATAGGTAAGTAGGTAGGTAGATGGGTAAGTAGGTAAATAAGTAAGTAGGTAGGTAAATAGGTAAGTAGATATGTAAATGGGTAAGTAGGTAAGTAGGTGGGTAGGTAGGTAAATAGGTAAGTAGGTAGGTAAATAAGTAAGTAGGTAGGTAGATAGGTAAATAGGTAGGTGGGTAGGTAAGTATGTAGGTAGATAGACAAGTAAGTAGATAGGTAGATAAGTAAGTAGGTAGGTAGGTGGATAGATAGGTAGGCAGGTAAGTAGGTAGATAAGTAATTAGATAGGTAGGTGGGTAGGTAAACAAGTAAGTAGGTAGGTAGGTAGGTAAGTAGATAGGTAGGTAAGTAAGTAGGTAGATAAGTAAGTAGATAGATAGGTGGGTAGGTAAATAAATAGGTAGGTAGGTAAGTAGATAGGTAGGTAGGTAAGTAGGTAGATAAGTAAGTAGATAGATAGGTGGGTAGGTAAATAAATAGGTAGGTAGGTAGGTAGGTAGGTAGGTAGGTAGGTAGGTAGGTAGGTAGGTGGTGCAGTAAATGGAATGCCCAGCCTGGAATCTCAGGAAGATTCATCGTGAGATGGTATCTGGCCTCATCTGAGCAAGGCACTTAACCCCAATTGCCTCAACTTTCTCATCTGTAAAATGAACTGGAGAAGGAAATGGCAAATCACTCTAGTATCTTTGGCAAGAAAACCTCAAATGGGGTCACAAACATTCAGGAGCAACTGAAAATGACTAATCAACAAAAATCAATAGAAATATATCATTTATGTACATCGTTGTTTGCATGTTATCTCCTCCATTTAACCACAAGTCCCTTAAGGGCAGAAGCTATATCCTTAGGGTTTAGTACAGTGCTTAAAACATAGTAAAAACCTAATACATTCTTGTGAATTATCTGCCCCCAAGTTGCAGAAATCCCCACTTGGGTGATGATACATGCATACCATAAGCTATTAAAGAATAGTACAAGACCATAATCATGTACTCAATTTTATTGGCATAGAATGTAGGTGTTAGAGACTCCACATATGAGAGTAGGTACAGTTCACAGTGAACCAGGGTGAGAACTCTGATCATCTCAGATAGAAGAGCCCTCAGCAGCTATCTAGTCCAACTCCTATCTATCCAGTAGAATATAGATTCTCTGAGGGTAGGGATGGTTTCCATATCTGAATGTGTATACCCAGCACCCAGCACAATATATTAATTTTCATTGTATGTGTGTGTGTGATCTGTGATTTCATTGTATGAGAATTCACACGAACATACAAAACTTCCTTCCACAGACACAGATTCCCATTTACTTATAACTTGTCACCTTAGAGAACTCCCTGGGACATAGAGAGATTGAGTGATTTGTCTGTGGTCACACAGCTTATATCGTCAAAGGTAAATCTCAAACCTAGGTCTTGACTTGAAGGTTGGCACTCTATCCCCAACACTTTTCTGCCTTACCTGTAATAAATATCTAACAAGTGCTCATTGAATTGAACAAAAATCCCCTCTAGTGTATCCAACAAGTGGTCGTGCAGCTTTTTCTAGAAGATCTCCAATAAGAGGCACCTCACAAGCTATTACAGTTTTAAATAGCTCTAATTGTCAGGAAGCCCAAGATTTGCCTCTGCCATCATTCCAGTTCTGCCTTCTCAGGAAAACTACTTCCCTAAAGCCAATTTTCATAAATACAAGAACTGACATCAAATCAATTGATTCTGATGTCACAAAATGAGCTTGACCCTCTATAATCAACTGAATTTTACAAGACTTTAATCTAATATGGAATTCCAGGCCAAGACATTTTTTTAAAGATCAATTTTATTTTTATCTAAGGTCTCTGACCTTGTATAAATTACACACATTTCAGTCACCCAGAATCATAGAATTACTAGAGCTTAAACCTAACCAGGAGAATCTTTCGAATCAAGAAACAAAAAGTAATCTCCATGGCACAGTAGTTAGCAGCTCTAACTCAATCTCTGACCCTACTGAAGCAGGAATCACAGTCTTTGCCATGAAGAACTGCCTATATCCTTCAATGGATCCCTATTTCATTTTAAAATAACACATAAAATTCTCAGCCTGGCATTTAAAGCCTTCTGCTAACTCCCATTTACCTAATCAGTCTTATTTCACATTTCTCCACACAATTCTCTTTCTGTTAAATTGTTCTGTTCACAGTTTCTTGTGTACAACATTTAATCTCTTGCCTCCATGGTTTTTGTATATAATCTTCCATTCCCAAGATATACTTCCTCCTCATCTGTGCCTCTCAGGGGCCCCAGAGTGCAGTACAAGGCCATTTCTGACCCACCTCTTCCCTCATCTCTCCAGGTAATAAGGATGGTTTTCCTTCTTGAAATTAGTTTTTTATATGCTCTGTATTTATTTACTTGCACACTTGCTACCACCCCCAGTAGAATGTAAGATCCTGGAAGACAGGGACTGTTTCATTTTTGCCTTTCTACCCCCAATGTCTAGCAGAGTACCTCTAACATTTTAGGTCTTAAATAAATGTTTACCTATTTAATTTCCAATCTTAGGAAGAAATTTCCATCTTGAAGTTGCACCATTGTGAGAAACACACCATTTTGTTCACACACATGTGTCTATACTCTCCCACGAGTACTTGCAAAATGCAAGTAACTGCGAATAATTTGTGCAGTAGTATCCTGTTGTGCATCCTATTCTGAGAAATAGCCTTGTTTTGGACAGCTAAGTGGACAGAACATGGAGCTTGGAAACAGGAAGACAACTTCATGAATTTAAATCTGGCCTCAAGATACTAGAAGTGTGACTCTGGGTAAACCTCTTAACCCTATTTGCCTCAGTTTCCTCATTTATAAAATGAGCTGGAGAAGGAAAAGGCAAACCACTCCAATAACTTTGCCAAGCAGATCCCAAAATAAAGTCACAAAGAGTCAGACTGAACGACAACAACAAATCCCATTGAGTAACCTCTTCTGAGAACCTGCCTGGCTCCTGACATCCTGCTATGAACCCCTAACCCAGAAATCCACTAAAGCATTTATTGTATAACAAAGGACATAGGATGAAAAATGCTGTCTACCTCCAGAGAGAGAAGTGATGGATTCTGAATGCAGATTGAAACAGACTTTATTTTCTTTATTTTTATTATTTTATTTGTGTGTGTGTGTGTGTGTGTGTGTGTTTACAACATGGTTAATATGGAAATGTTTTACATTGTTTTACATGAATAATATCAAACTGCCTGCCTTCTCCAGGAGTGGAGAGAGGTAGAAGGGAGGGAGAGAATTTAAAATTCAAAATTGTTTAAATGATTATTTTAAAAATATGTAATTGAGAAATATTTAACAAAATAAATAAAAATATTTGTTTTTTAAAAGGGTTATTGTACCAGATCATCCTTGAGCCTCAGCAAGAGGACTTTGACCAATCAACTTTTGCTGTGTCCCCTATCCTGTCCCCTATCCTGTTCTTCACTCCCTAAAACTTAGGTGTACTATTCATTTGGACAGTCTTTGCCCCTTTAGGTGAGACTCCACAACTGACAAACTCAATAAATCCTTGTTGATCCAAATTACGTTTCTCAGATCATCTGTTGTTCCTTTTCTCAACATTGGCAGACATTAGTGATCTTAGACCTACCATCTCATTTTACAGACAAAGAAATTGAAGACAAAGGAAAAAGTGACTTACCCAAGATCACACAGCAAGCCAATGGCAAAATTAGAACCAGAAACTAAGCCTCTGAACAATTCACAGCTTTTTCTCCTGAACATTGCTCTCCAAAGCCAAGCTGCTATGAATCACTAAACTCTCCTAATTGTGTACAACAGACACCTTCTGGAGGCTGTGTGCTGTGACTCTCTGCTATTCAATATCTAAGGAAAGAGAGCCAGCAAGGTGGGAGTCTGGGGGCAAAAGCAAAATGAGAAAGAGAAAAAGGGGAGACTCTAGCTAATAAAAGCCTGAGATACTAAGTTTTGCAGCCCAGTGTCTGGCCATTGGGGGGATAATGCTCCCCACCACTCTGCTTATAAGGATGGCTCTGCCACTCCTTGGGATAACTCCAAGACACTTCTGCAAACCGAGGAGCAAAATCAATAATTCAAATGACTGCTAATTGAGCCAGGCAGAGGGTGAGCATGTAGAAAAGCAATCACTTGCCATAATATAGACTGGGAAAGCTCACATGACAGATACAGCCCAACCCACATTATCATAATCACCCTCCAAATAAATTATTCAGATTAGGAAGTTCATGCCCATTAGCTTTTGGTGAAATGCAGATAAACACATTTCCTCCTGAGCTTCTTGCTAAGCCCATTAATATGTATTTTCCCCAAATGTAATGAACTGATATACTTCAGAGCATGACCAGGTGAAGGCACTAGGAAAGTCCATTCAAGCACAGGGAGAGCATCGAATTAACTTGTAGCTCTAAGCAAACCTATACTATTTGGCCTGAGCTTCAAGCATGTCATTTGGTATAAACAACTTCAGGGAGGAGGCTACAAGGAAGCTTTCACAGCAGATGCCAGAGCTGAAATAAGCTGCTGACGGTGCTATCAATGAACAGCAGATGTTTACTGGTGTGCGGGGAAAGGTGTGTTTAATTCCTGGAGTAAAATGATCTATCGAAACAGAGAAAAGCCCAGAATCCTCCGCTGCTTTCGTCAAATCATTGCAACCTGCAAAACTAATTGGGTGTGAGAGCAGATTCCATTTCATGGGAAGCACTGCTGAAGGTGGATGGGCCAGCAAGATTCTTGGCCCATGATTGTGCCAACTGGCCTTTCTAACATGCCTCTAGATATGGTGGTGCCTCTTGGACAAGACTCAAGAAGAATTTTTAAATTAGGAAGTGTGCGTGTGTGTCTGTGTCTGTGTATGTGATAGTAAAGGTGACTTCCTAAATGAATTTTCCAGATTTAAAGGAACAAACCCTTATCTCTTCAACCAGAAATACAAGAGGGGTAAATTAAATTCAAGGTAGACTTTCCCCTCAAGACAAGTGCCAAAGAGACATTTTTTTTTTCCTTTGAGGGACACTTGCAACTTCAGTGCTGCTTGGACATGAAGACTGAATGCCTTCCACCTTTCTTGTGGATCTCCTGAGTCTTGATCTCTGTTATTCAGACCCAAATGCTTGCCTGCTAGATGAATGACTGTAGTAGTCTGGTGTTAGAACTCAAAGCCCTTCTAAATCATAAATCTTTTATCAAGATACTATTTCATAAACTTCTTTGGGATCCTACCTAAAGGATAACACTTGGACATTAGCCGGAATCTTTCCTTTTTATGCTCTTCCTGCATTTAAGTTGGAAAAGGTGAAGAGGAAAGAAAGAAGAGTTGAATGAGAACAGAAAACATAAATACAATGAGAGCATGATTCCAGAATTAAAGAATCTCCAAGTTGGAAGGGATCTCAGATGTCATGTAGTCCAAACTCAAGTATGATTCATGAACTTTTCTACGGTCTTCTTGACCATTTTAAGACCTTCCATTCTAGGGAATTCACTATCTCCAGAAGTAGCCTACTCGAGTTGTTCTATTCACTCAAAAGTGCTTCTTTGTGCCTGAAATTTGCCTTCCTGTAATGAACCAGTACAAGTTCTGGCACTAGTTGTACATCCTCTAGAGTCACATAGAAAAAGTTTTTTCTCTCTTGTTGATAAGTTCTTAACCTGTAGTCTATGAAGTTTGTTTGTTTTTTCTCTCTTGTTGATAAGTTCTTAACATGTAGTCTATGAAGTTTGTTTGTTTTGATTTTGACAACTATATTCCAGGGTAATCAGTTTCCTTTATATTTCATTTTATACATTAAAAAACACTATTCTGAGAAGGATTTTATAGACATTACTTATGAAGATTGTCAAAGGAATCCATGACACACAAAAAAAATCAATTAAGAAACTTTGTTCTAGGAGCAGCTAGGTGGCTCAGTGAATAGAGAGCCAGGCTTAGAGAAAGGAAGCCCTGGGTTCAAATCTGACCTCAGATACTTCCTAGCTGTGTAACCCTAGACAAGTCACTTAACCTCCATTGCCTAGCCCTTACCACTTTTCTGCCTTGTAACTAATACTCAATATTGATTCTAAGACAGAAGATAAGGACAAAGAGAGAGAGGGGAGGGAAGGAAGGGAGGGAGGGAGGGACGGAG
>NC_058131.1:620057739-620068581 GCF_016433145.1 Gracilinanus agilis
AGGGAGGGAGGAAGGGAGGAAGGAAGGGAGGGAGGGAGGGAGGAAGGGAGGAAGGAAGGGAGGGAGGGAGGCAAGGAAAAAGCAAGCATGTTCCATGTCAGTGGTGTCAAATTCAAATAGAAATGGAGCCACTAAATTAAAGGTATCTCTATGGGCAGCATATTGACTTAGAAAACCACATATTAACAAATATCTATGTTTTGTGGTTCTTTAATTTATTTTGTTAAATATTTTTGAATTACATTTTAATCAAGTTTGGGTTATAATTGGAAGTGTTATAGACCACATGTGGCCAATGGGCCCTGTGTTTGACATCTCTTTTTTGGATGATAGCTTCTGGGACCACTATTTTAGGAAAGAGATTAGCCCCACTTCACCTCATTCACACCTAGATTATCTTTAGACTCCTTCTCTTCACTTACTGCATTTCTGCCCAGCAAAACCTCTACCCTTAGGCCTCCCTTTCAGCCTTGGTGCTTTTTTTCCCCCTTTCCAGTTTGGTTTTTTGTTTTATCTTTACCCCAATTAGAATGTAAGGTCCTAGAGGGAAAAGGTTATCTTTCTTGCTTTCCAATTGTTTTCAATTACAAAAAAATCTATCTTCTCTCCCTCCCTTTTAAAGAAAAAGATAAACAAAATCCTTATAACAAATAAACATAGTCAAGCAAAACAAACTCTTACATTGACCATTTCCAAAATATGTTTCATTCTGTACCCTAAGCCTACTGCCTCTTTGTTAAAAGGTAACATGCTTTATGAGTAGTCCCCTGGAATGAGTTGTCCCCTGGAAGTTGTTCATTGCTTTCTTCCAGCAGAGTCCTTAAGTCTTTCCCAAAATGCTCGTCTTTAGAATGTTGTTGTTACTGCATGAACCCTGGATTAGTTCATCCAAATTGTCTCAAGATTCTCTGAAACTGGTCCCTTTTCATTATTTTTTGCAGCACAATAGAATTCTATTACATTCAGATACAGCCATTTGTTTAGCCATTCCCAGTTGATAGGCACTCCTTTAGGTTCCAGTCCTTTGCCCCATAAAAAGAGCAGTTATAATTTTTTTTTACATATTTGGCTTCTTTTCCTCTTTGATCTCTTTTGGGAAAAACCCAATAGTTCTGGGTCAATGAGTAGGCATGGTTTAGTTTTGGGGCATAGATCCAAAATGCTTTCCAGAATAGATGTACCAATTCAGAGCTCCATCAATAAGGGATGGGTGTGCATGGGGATGCAAATATAAGCAAGCATCAATGGACATATGGCATCCAGAATAATCCTCCATGATGAAGAGGCACTTTCTCTTCCTTCATCCCCATTTATATCCCTATCGCTTCACAATGCCTGGCACATAACAAATGCTTAGTAAATCTATTTGAAAGTAGCTTTCATATCCTACTACTCCCCATCCTATTCCCCCAAAATTTTCTTTTCAATCTAGATCTCCTTTAACTATTCTTCATAGAATACAGTTTCACATTTACTTGCTAGTCTATTTATTCACCAGTTTGTCAATACTCCTACTCAAACATGGTCCCAAACTGGAATTAAAATTCCATATATGACCCAACCAGCTGAAAATGCAGTGGGACTCTCACCTTCTTTAATTCAACAAACATTTATTAAGCATTTTCCACGTGTAAGACACAGTGCTAGACACAGGCCATACAAAAACAAAAATCAAAGAATCCCTTCACTCAGGCTTGCATGCAACATATTTTGAGGACAGAGAGAGCACCAGTAAGTGACAGGGATCAGAGAAAGCTTCATTAGAGGAGCTGATGTCAGATCTGTGTCTTGAAGGAACA
This sequence comes from Gracilinanus agilis, assembly GCF_016433145.1. Lineage (NCBI taxonomy): Eukaryota > Metazoa > Chordata > Mammalia > Didelphimorphia > Didelphidae > Gracilinanus > Gracilinanus agilis. Next base: position 620,059,539 of record NC_058131.1, read on the forward strand.
CAAGATTCTTAGTGCCAGAGTTAAAGAGAACTGCACCTCCATCATGGAGGACTGTTCTGAATGCCATATGTCCATTGAGGCATAGGGCAATAGCATCAGAGATTTAAAACTGGAAAGGACCTCAGAAGCCATCTAGTCCAAAGATCTCAAATATAGATGAATAAATTGAGGACATTGTAGATTAAGTGACTTATCCACTTAATTTGGTTATATTCTGTGAAATTCCACATGCATTTGCTTGCCTATAAAATTATGGTCCTGAATTAGATGAGGGATACTTAATTGTTTTTATCATGGACCCTTCTGGCAATCTGGTGAAGCTGATGAACTCCTTCTCAGAATTGTGTTTTCAAATGAAGAGTTACAAAGGAAACCAATAATTGTGAAATACAGTTATCAAAATATTTTTTTAAGTTCATAGACCCCAGGTTAAAATCCTCTGGACTGGATGGTCTCTTCTAGTTTCTGTACATTTCTAATTCTCTGCACAAGATTCTGTACTTCAGATTTGGTATTTCTGTAACAGAAGAGCTAGGCATCATTATGATCTTAAATTGTTGTCCCAGTGTACTTCTTCACCTTTGTTCAATTAAACAATTGAGTACCTTCCCTGTGTAAACCACTGTGTGAAGTGTTACAAGGAAGAAGAGATCCCTGACTGCATAAAGCTTATGCTCAAATTACTGTGCCTTAATATTGTTTCTTGTGTCAGGCAGCTAGATAGTACAGTGGATAGAGTGCCAGTCCTGGGGTCAGGAAGATGAGTCTTCCTGAGTTCAAATTTGACTTCAGACACTTACTATGTGGGTGACCCTGAGCAAATTATTTAAACCTGTTTACCTCTGTTTCCTTATATGTAAAATGAGCTGGAGAGGGAAATGGCAAACAACTCCAGTATCTTTGCCAAGAAAACCTCCAAATGGGTCATAAAGAGTCAGACACGACTGAAAAAATGACTGAACATCACTAAATTGTTTATAGAGTTCTAGATTGTCCATCTCTCCCCTCTGCTGATGAATCAATATTTCCTCCTTTGTTATAATCTATTGGAGTTTGGCTTTTTTTTTCTCCTATTTGCTAGTCATTCATCTCCCTCTGCTCCTCAGGCCCTGAGAAATGCACAAATTTAACAGTTAAGTCCCCAAACTCACCATTACAGGTATCCTGCCCCATCCATTCATTAACTAGATTGCTTCTCTTCTCCCAAAGAGTGAAAGGCAGGGCTTGGTCCTTCAGAAAATCTCTATGAGAATGAAACCAACCAAAACCAAAAGAAACAGGGAAATCTTTTTGCTGTTCCTATGAACCAGAAAAGAGCTTCCAAGCTCCACCCACTCCCATCATTCCTCAGCATTCAAGGTTTATCTGTGTATTCATTCTTTTGTTGTGATTCTTACTCCATTTAGCCCCCATTCATCCCCAAGTCCAGTGTCATCTACCATGAAATATAAAAGAATGTGTAGCTGCCACCCCTCTTCCCTAAGCCAGCTAGATAAGAGGAGAAAGAAAGAGAAAAGACACTATGAGATATAACACCAGAAAGAACATCTATACTCTTCTCTAGTCCATAAAACAGCTTTATTTATCTCAACAGAGGAAAAATGTGACCAATAACATATATATTCCCATTTTTCATGCATCCTTTCAAAGTGGCAATCTCCGATTGCAGGTGGAAAACTAATGTTAATTTCCATTATTGTGCAGCACCTGCCTTTGAGTAAATCTTTCAGCCCTTCGCTCCCAGAACCTTTCCATCATTTCAATAGCAGACACTGAGACAGGGGAAAATTCAAGATTAAGCAAACAAGAAAGCCTCCACTAACTCTGCAAAGAGCTGACCAAATATTTTTTTCAGAGGTTCTTTTAAACCTGATTTTCTTCTTCTCTACTTTTTTTTTTCAAGGAAGGGTAAAGGAATGAGGAGAGAATGGACTAAGAGTAAAGAAAGGGTGGATCAAGAAAGGCAGCCCTGCCTTGGCTTACATTTTTCATCATCTCCACAAGGTAATCATATTCACCCTTTCCCTTGCCTCTGACTCTGAAGCCAAGAGATTAGGTTATAAGGCATATTATAAGCTTGGGGGAAGGAGTAGGAGAGTCTTCTCCTTTTAATTTACCCACAGCATTTAGTCAGTGCAGTAGATAAGAGTGCTGAGCCTGGAGTCATCTTCCTGAGTTCAAATCTGGCCACAGATTTAACCCTGTTTACCTCAGTTTCCTCATCTGGAAAATGAGTTAGAGAAAGAAATGACAAACCATCCTAATATTTTTTGCCAAGAAAACCCTACATGGGGTCACAAAGAGTCAGACACGACTGAACAATAACCTAAGCCTGAGAACTAGGCACAGGAGGCTTTGGTTTTACAAATGAAGAAACTAAGGCTCAGAGAAATAAATGAACTTGGCTACGGTCACATTATTGGTAAATGACAGAGCAAGGACTGAAGTTTTGTCTTCCCATCTAGTATTGCCCCTAGACTGTACATGTTAGATTCTGTGTATTCAGAATCCCTTGTTCCTCATAAATTCCTTGTTTGTCCTACAAAAAAAAAATCTAGGGGCAGCTGGGTAGCTCAGTGGATTGAGAGTCAGGCCTAGAGATGGGAAGTCCTAGGTTCAAAGCCGGCCTCAAACACTTCCCAGCTGTGTGACCCTGGGCAAGTCACTTGACCCCCATTGCCCACCCTTACCACTCTTCCACCTAGGAACCAATACACAGAAGTTAGGGGTTTAAAAAAAAAATCTACCAGGTGTTTGCCCAGACCTGTAGTAGTAGAGAATCCCAGGTCCTTCCTTGTCTTATGAAGAGGCCCAGAAGCAAACAAAGTGGGGCTCTGCATTCCCACAGTCACATTCCTTCTTGGCACAAACTAGAATCCAAGCGCAGGGTATTTTCGGGCCTCAGGGCCCCAAAGGCAAGCTTCTAGACACTCAAATTGATGCCTCTGCAGTGACTGCAGGAATCTGTTAGAAACCAGATAAAGCCTCCCCCTGGCCACCCATCTCACTATTTCATCATTTATTGTCTGTTTCACACACCAAAGGCTGCCTTGACAAATGCCCACCCAGGTTAGAGCAAGGAAAGAAATCCAAATATGCACCGTGGTCTAAAAAGATCTGGACTTGGAGTTAGAGACCCTGAGTCTGAATCTTGATCCTGCCAATAATTAGTCGAACAAGCCATGTTCCTCCCTGGACATCACTTTCCTCATCTAAAAAATGAGTAGATGGGATTAGTTGCTCTCCAAAGGTCCCTCTACCTCTAAGATCCTATCATTCTAGGTTTCTATATTCTGTGGCCCCCTTGACTCCTTCCCCAAGTCCTGAGCCTCCAAAGCCCCACCATAAATTTTTTAACCATTACTTTCTGTCTTAGAATAATACTGTAATATTCTAATACAGAAGAGAGTAAGGGGTAGGCAATGGTGATTAAGTGACTTGCTATGGGTCACATAGCTGGGAAGTGTCTGAGGCCAGATTTGAATCTAGGACCCCCCTCTCATCCCCTGCCATCTCTAGACCAGGCTTTCAATCCACTAAGCTGCCCCCCACCATAAACTTTTAATATGACCATCCATTGTCCTTGATGGACAGCCCAGCTATTCAGACCACCCAGACCAGCATTCACATCCCTGATTATACTCTGAAGCTTATCATAATAATAACTCCCATTCATTTGGTATTTTATGATTTCTAAGCACTCTGTATCCATTATTTCATAATAGATAATAACGATAATGGCTTACATTTATAAAGCATTTTACAAAGTTCCCTGTACTCATAACAATCCTAGAAGACACGTGATGCAGATTCAGTTCATACACAAGAAAACCGAGGCTCAGAAAAAAGCAAAATGAGTTTCCCAAGGTCACAGTGTTGAGTAGAATGGCTGCTGCTAGAATCCAGGCATTCTGGCCCCAAGTTCTACCTAATACCCACTCTAGAACAATGCCTCCAATACAAAATGTTAGCTCTTGGTCCCGTAGGGATTCTTAATCCTAGGAATATATAGCCATGGACTTTCTTTGAGCTATCGTTCAAACCAGAAGATGCTTTGTTTGCTATTGCCAAAGTCAGGGGTTCACCATGTTATCCCGAGCATAAGTTATACTCCTTTAGGAAACTTCTTGAGCAGAAAACAGGTCACTCGTCCATCTAGGTCTCTGTTTACACTGCTTTCCCACCAGGAATGCCACCACCACACTAATTCTTTCCTTGGTTAGTCAAATCCTACCCTTTCTTTAGATCCAGCTAAAGTCCCTCTTTCTCTACAAAGTCATTCAAAACCATCAATATAGCTGGGATGAACCTCTTTCTCCTCTTTTTATCCAGAGAATATATTTTTTATTCCGTGCCACTACATTTGGCTGTAGTATATTTTGGCACCTAATTGTATACCATCCCAGATACCATCTTACTTGTTAGTTTGTCTTCTTTATTAGTCTATGAGCTCCATGAAGACAAGGAAAATGTCTTGTGTATCCCCTATGTTCAAGGGCAGCTAGGTGACACAGTGGATAGAGCACTGAGCTGGGATCAGGAAGACTCATCTTCAGGAGTTCAAATCCAGCCTTGAACACTTACCAGCTGGGTTATCCTGAACAAGTCACTGACCACTGTTTGCCTCCATTTCCTTCTCTCTAAAATGAGCTGAGGAAGGAAATGACAAACAACTCCAGAATCTGCCAAGAACAGCCCAGATGGGGTCACAAATAATTGGACATGCCTGAAACAACTGAATAATAACAAATCTCCTGTATTCTACAGAGAATTGAACTGAGGATGAGGCACATAGTAGGGACTCAATAAACAGAACAATGAAATGTCAGAACTGGAAGAAGACATGGGATGATAGAGCTGTAAGGGACATTAGTGGCCATTGAGTCCAACAGCTCATCTTATAGATGACACAAATGAAGCATAGAATGAAGCCTGTGACTTCTCCAGGGTTACACAGTTAACAACTGAGGGGGAGTGTGAAGTCAGATTTTCCTGAGCCCATATTACAAGTCTGTCACTAATATCACATTGTTACCACCCTGTTAGAGGAGAGGCCATTTAGTTCAAAACATTAAATGTTTCTAAAGGGAAACTGAGTCCCAGAGAAAAGAAATGAATTTGCCCAGATTGAAATTATTTATATACTTTTCCTAATCTTATTTAGAGAGTAGCCAACTGGGCCACACATTTCCCCCAATCAGTTTGGTACCTTTACTTCTTGAAGCACAGATATCTAAATCCAAAGATGGGAATATCAAACTCACTTGCATTTGAGGGAAGCTTTGAAATGTTGAGTAAATTTAAGGGCTCCAGTTTAAATCAGGGATCAACAAACTACAAACCACAGGTCAAATCCAGCCCTTTGCCCACTTTGGTTGACGTCTTATATGTAAACTTTATAGTAAATCTTGTTGTGCATAAATATGAGCTGTTTGGATTCAGGATAAACATAACTTTCTTAAAGCTCTTTCTTTCCAAAGAGTCCTTTCATTTGTGATTTCATTTATTCTCAAATTAATTTGCTTATTTATCTTAGTAAATGTATCCTAGTTATTCATACTTAGAATACTGCACATGGTGGCAGGTATATTAACAACTTGACTTTAGTGATAAGGAAATAGAGACACAGAGAAGTTAAATGAATTCCCTAAGGCCACACAGCAAATCATTATTGTGGCTGTGGTAACATTTATGAAGCATTCCCAGTGAACTAGTATATATCCACTTCATACTGACTGACTGATTGTTGGGTGCTGCTCAGGGTACATAAATACATGCACATACAGTCCTCTTCCTCCTCTTCCTTTTTTTCTATCTCTGTGTTGCCTGACATTGACTCTTCCTCTCTCTGATTCTCTGTCTCTGTCTGTCTGTCCATCTGTCTATGTCTTTGTCTCTCTTCCCCTCTCTCTCTCTCTCTCTCTGTCTGTCTGTGTGTGTGTGTGTGTGTGTGTGTGTGTGTGTGTGTGTGTGTCTTTCTCTGGCTCTCTGGCTCTCTCCCCCTTCCGCCTCTCCTTTCTTATTCTTCCCTCACCTCCTTCCCCTTTCTCTCTTTCCCTCCCTTTCTTCTCTTTCCTCTCCCTCCCTCATCCTCCCTTCCCCTTTCTGTCTTCCCACTTCCCCATCTCTTTTTCTCCTTGAGGACAAAATGCCATAAACCCAGACAGAGAAATAGAGAGAGAATTATCACAGTGTGAACTAAGAAGCAGCAGGAAGGTCTTCGGTCCCTCACCCCTGCCAAAGTTGCCCTCCCACTTCTCTGTATTTGAACTTCCTTTGCCAAGACTTAAAAAATATGTTGCAGGGCATGGGGAGTGGCACATAGATGATGGCACAGGAAGGTGCATCTTCCTGAGTTCAAATCTGGCCTCAGACACTTAGTAGATGTGTGACCATGGACAAGTCCATGAACTCTATTTGTCTCAGTTTCCTCTTCTGTAAAATGACCTGGAGAAGGAAGTGGCAAAAGACTCCAGTAAAAGAGGCTCTTTCTCAGGGATGGATTGGTCTAGATGGTGACCCCAAGAAAATCCCAAATGGGGTCACAGAGACTCAGACGTGCCTGAAAAATCGTTCAAATGTTCAAGTTCTTCAGTCTTTAGCTAGAAGAGGCTTGAAGTCCAAATGGCCCTCAGAGAGGGAACAGATTGAATGAAATTTTGCACTGCTGTGTGTGTTTATGTCTCTACTCTCAACTTTGTTGCTAGACCCTTTTTAGAAAACCAGTTTTGGCAGATGGCAGTAGAGAGTGAGTAGGAGAGCACTCTGAATAGGAAGGGCTTATCATGCAGTGGGGCTCAAGAGCCCAAAAAAGCTGAGGCCAGGGAAACTGTTGGCAAACTTTCCAGTTCCCAGTTCTGCTGAGGGCTGGCCAGGCACATAGAAGATGCTCTCAGTGTTGTTATTGTTCAATGGTGTCTGACTCCTTCTGACCCCATGAACCATGCTATCCATAGGGTTTTCTTGACAAAGATATTGAAGTGGTTTGCCATTTCATTCTTCTGGTAATTAAAGCAAATGGGATGCCCAGAATCACATAGTTAGGAAGTATCTGAGGCTGGTTTTAAACTCAGGCCTTCCTACTCCAGGCCCAGCAGTTACCCACTTAAGCCACCTACCTGTAGATACTCTAGATGTATTTCAGTATCTGACAAATGAAATTTGCAGTGTTAAAGATAGGCATGGGTTAGATGCTAGAGTCTTCAGAAAAACTCTGAAAAAGTTTCTATTCCACATCTCCAGAGATGTCTTTGCCCTGAACCCTCTAGGAGTCCTGCTTTTAGGTGCTTAGTGTGAATATTAAAATCTAATTGTTATCTCATGTATTTGAAGGGATAACAACAGGAAGAGAGTTTGGACTTATTCTGCTTAACCCCAGAAACCAAAACAAGAAGGAATGCATAGAAGTTACAAAGAGGCAAATTTAGGCATGATGTAAAGAAAAACTGCCTAATAATTTTGTTGTTGAATCATCTCAGTTGTGTCTAACTCTTTGTGACCTCATTTGGGGATTTCTTGGCAAAGATAATGGAGTGGCTTGCCATTTCCTTCTTCAGTTCATTTTACAGATGAGGAAACTGAGGCAAACAGGGATAAATGACTTGCCCGGGAATACACAACTAGGAAGCATCTGAGGCAATATTTGAACTCAGGTCTTCCTGACTCCAGGACAAGTACACTATCCTCTGCACCACCCTTGGCAACTAATTATTAGAGGCAATTTCCCAAAAGTGGAATAGGCTGCTCTTTATGGTTGAAACAGGAAACAATTCCTTATTAAAGGCCCTCATGTGAAGTCTGAAGAGCATTTTGTTAGCTATATTGAAAATGGGTCTTTTTCTCATGGTTGGATTAGTCTAAATCAGTGATTCCCAAAGAGGGCGCCACCACCCCCTGCTGGGTGCTGCAGTGATCCGGGGCAGTGATGGCCACAGGTGCATTTGGGGGCAGTGAATAACTGTAAGGGGGCGGTGATAGTATGTGACAGGGAGTGCTAAGTAATATTTTTTTCTGGAAAGGGGGTGGTAGGCCAAAAAAGTTTGGGAACCACTGGTCTAGAAGGTGACTTGGGTCCCTTTCTACTCTATAATTTCTATGATTCACCTAAAATGGACTATCACAGAAAAAAATGAGAGCTGAAAGACAGATAATCTTGTACCATCCATATAGTCTAACAAAAAGCTCATCTCTCAGTGTGTTTCTTCTTCCCTCTGAATATTACATTTAATATCCATAAACCTGCCAGTACCCATAAGTGGTTAGCAAATTAGTAGATTATGCCTGTGGACACTTCTGTTTTGAATCTAATGGTGTATGTATTTATCCATCCTCATTAAGGATCTTAGTACATCAAAGACAGATTGAAAGCACATCAATTAGCCATGGGGATAAGATTAAGCACAAGGATAATTTTCAACTTTGTTTAGCTCAACTAGCCACCATTTTGATATTCCCTAATGAAGGCTATAACTATTATATAGGAGGTTATGTGTTGTGATCACATAGGAGGTTATATGTGTGTTGTCTTTTAAGTTCATATATTCTAAGAAGGCATGGACCACATCTAGACACATAGAGGGAGGAAATGAGATAGGCCTTGAAACCTAGAATTAGCTTTGGGGTCCAGAGAAGACAATGATCCTCTCTGGGAGTTGTTCTGTTTTGTCTGTTTTATGGTAGAAAGTATGGGATGAAAAAGAAAAGAACAATTATTCCCAGGCCATGGCTAATGGATCATTGTACAGCTCCAAAGACTAAATTTCACTAGGCCCATAATATCTTCCAGTGAACAAAGCCTTCTCACCTAAGCACCAAAATCCTGATTTCCAACCAACCAGGAATGAAGCTGAAAGTAGAAGACATCTCAATCACACTAGAGTTTTTTTTTTTTGTCTTAAATTCTGTGAGAGAAGGAAAGAACCTCCATTACCTAGCCCTTACCACTTTTCTGCCTTGTAACTAATACTCAATATTGATTCTAAGACAGAAGATAAGGACAAAGAGAGAGAGGGGAGGGAAGGAAGGGAGGGAGGGAGGGACGGAG
>NC_058131.1:620068981-620106133 GCF_016433145.1 Gracilinanus agilis
GGGAAGGGAAAAAGAGAGGGAGGGAGGGAAGGAGGGAGGGAAGGAGGAAAGGAAGGAGGGAGGAAGGAAGGAAAAGTTCCTTCCCCCAAGGAACTTATAGTCTATCAGAGAAAACACACCAAAAGAAGCTGAAAAGTAAGATGGGGAAAGGGGAAGGAAAAGATACCAGGCACAGGGGCAGAGTGGGGAAGTTAGTTAAAGAAAATTCAAAGTAGTTTAGTCAGGTAAGGAATGAGATGTCTGACCCAAACTGTCTAACTGTCTCCTTAAATAGAGGTTAGAGTACATGGCCTCATCCTCCAATCAGAGTGACACAGGGCAGTGATGAGATGATCTCTGCCATCCAGGGCTCCAATTCTAATCAGGGAGACAACATCCAAATAACTATACAGCAAATTAATGGCAATCAGGATTCAAACTCAGATCTTTTTATTTTGTCTTATTATTACTCCAAGTTTTTATTCCGGATATTTATCCTTCTTACCACGTGACCTCTTATCAAATGGTTATTTGCTAAGTCCCAACAAAGATGTTCTAGGAAGGAGCAAACAAACACTGAGGTTGGGGAGGTAGGGACAGGGAGCATAGCTTCATGAGGAATGCAGAGCTTGAGCTCAACTTTGAGGAGGGCTGTTAGGGGGAGAAAGTCAATCGTGTCATTGTCAAGAATAAAAAGCAGAAGGAGCATCTCTCACCTAGGGCAGATGCAGGCTATAAAACAGTGTAGAATGTACGGAGAGTAAATGGAGCCTGACGGACTTACATCAGTAAGGCGGCCAATGCAGCCCATTAAAGGATTTTACTATTACTTAGCCAAGTTGGGGGTTGCAAACGGTATTGAAAGATGGGAGGGACAGAAGTAGCCATGCTGCCAGGGCCAGCATGATGGACTGGAGAGGCTTGTGAGTGGTGCATGTGTCCCTGGATAATGAGCATGGGAAAGAAGATGTATAAAACAAAAGTAATTCCCCTGAGTTTTCAGATAAATATGAAGAATTAATCTGGACTGGTCACCTGTTATTCCCCTCAAGAAGAAAAGACTGGTTCTTTTAGATCAGCACAATTCTGTCTGGTGAAAATGTTCCTAAAACAAAGGGATCTCTAAGCAATGATAGGAGAATCACAAGACAATGAATGGGGAGTGGAGGGAGATCTAGCCTTCCATGCATCTTTCATATGACTTGAGACAAGGAGACTTACTTCTCCTCTCGGGGTAGCTTCTTCCTCCTCTATAAAATGAAAGGGCTGGATTAAAAGAGTTCTGGGGTCCTTTGGAGATCTAATCTTCTACCATTTCCATAATTCAGCCTTTCCTTCTCCAGAAGATGACTCTGATTCAGAAAGTCTTATTGTCTGGGTAGGGTTCATGCGGCATAGGATAGGATGAGGAAATGATAATAAAGACCTACTCAAGGGATCTTTGATTTTGCATTTTGGAAGGATGAATTTACCTCATAATATGCACCAAGTTCTTCTTGCTCCTCTTCCTAACTCATCAAAAACAACACAGAGATGCATAAAAACAACCTAGACAGGAAACCTCTTGAAAATGGTGAAGGAGGAATAATCCAGAGAAGATCAAGCAACTAATTTCACCAAGTATCATCCTGTTTATTGGCATAACTTCAGGGATGTGCTTGTACACAATCCTGGGGCAAAAGAATTAAGCAAACATTGGTGCACACTCCACGGGGTTTCAATCTAAAAATTAGTCAGGCTCTCTTAAAGAGGGCAGAAGCAGTGAAAGCTAGCTACTTGGCTGAAAAACAAGGAAGACATCCATCTCCTGGATGTCCAGAAAACAGCAATGATATCAGTACTTAAATTTATGAATATAAATATGATTTGAGAATCTTGAACCCCAAAGAAAATATGAGTACCTCTTTCCTTTCTTTGCAGAGGCAGAGGTCTGTGGGTGTGGAACCTGTCAAGCTCAGTAGCATGTAGTTTTGCTGAACTGAACTTTTTAAAATTTAATTCTTTATTAAAAGAGTTGCACATTGGGTTGAAGTGGAGAGATATATTTGGAAATGAAGGGGTAAAAGAGAATATTTTTTAAGCTAAATGTAAAAACCAACTTGAAAAATCATTTGGCCTACCAAACCCCATCTTACATATGAAGAAACTAAGCCCCAGCAAAGAAAGTAACTTATCCAAGGTCACACAAGAACTAAGAAAATGGAGATGGCATACTTTAAGGGAAAGAGAGTCAGCATGGAATAGTGGATAGAGCTCTCAAGTAGGAGCCAGAAAGATGAAAGTTTGAATCTTGCCTCAGACACTTAATAGCTTTCTGACCTTAATCACTTTAGTTTCTTCATTTGTGAAATAAGAATTAAGTGGCATCCCCTTCATTAGGGTCTTATAAAATTCAAGATTATGGACAGATTAGATAGATAGATAGATAGATAGATAGATAGATAGATAGATAGATAGATAGACAGATGATAGATAGATAGATGTTTTACATACCTGAAGGCATTATCTACATGTCAACTATTATTATTATAATGACTGAAACAAATACCCTTAAGTTAATAAATTGGTGGGTAAAGTTAAAATAGTGTCAAATGCATGAGTGTGCCATTCTTCTATCCCCAAAGACATTAGTCAAAATTTGCTTTCTAGCCATCATAGCTGAAATAGTCAGCACCACCCCAGGCTACATGAAGTTCATTTTAACATTCCCAAGTCTCCACAAAAGAAAGGATAATGACCCATATAGACATGTGTTTTTCATGACAATAAGAAAATGTAAGAAATATCAATAAAATATAAATAAATGAAAAAGAGTAGCTAAACACTTTGCTATATACAAAGCTTTTTTTTATTTGTGAGAAATAATGATCCCTATATGCTAAGAGCACTTGGCCTTAGGGAAAATGGAATAGAGTTAGAACTCCAGAACTGAGCCTTCAGGCATCCATCCCTCATAGGTGATTCTTCTTTTATGAGATAAGCAATGCCTCCAGGAGGGAAAAAAAAAACCCAGGGCCCCTTCTTGGTTGTCTAAAGTGAATAAAAGGAACAGAGGACAGAAAGACCAACCACTGTGACTCCAATAGTTCTTTATGGAGGCAATCCCTTTCAGCTCTCCCTGCCTTTTGAGGCAAGTTTTAGCTTCCTTACAAGAGCTTGGTGTATAGATAGAATTCACTCTCTCACTCTCCAAGACTCCTCAGACCCAGCTTGTCTTACCCAGCATCCCATTTGAATGCTTAGGCTGCATGAACACTCAAATGGGATGCTGGGTAAGATGAGCTGGGTCTGAGGAGCCTTGGGGAGTGAATTCTATCTACACGTTGGTTAATTATCTCTTGGTGGCTTGAGACTAACAGGTTAAAGCCCTTGAGAATAGTTCATGATGCTTTAAACCCCAGCTTCAGCTTCCCCTTTCTCTGAAGCTACTGACTTTACCAGATGCCATATAGATGTACAGAAAGCAGAGAAGTCACACATCCTGTCTGTTCAGCTCATTGCCACCTCACCCTCAAAGGCTTTCCTGAACTGCATCTCCAGTTATAAAGTAGGGTACTTCATAAATGGAGTCCGGACACCCAGAAGTTCAAATTAATGGAACCAATATTTATTTATTAATCTATTGATTAACAAATGTACTTATTGGCCAGGACAGACTTTCCAAGTGAAAGCTGGGCCAGACAGAAGTAACAATGCAGTTTTTATAGGGTGCAAGATACAAAGCAAACAATGTCCATTAATGAGACATAACCTTGATGACCAGGTGCAAAATAATTGAAGCAAGCAAGCCTTATCTTCTAGAAGCCAGATGCATCATTAGCATGGGGTGCAGGACATTCCATTGTATATCTTATCCTATACTGGCTTCCTTGTTAGTAAGGGAATTATTTTCTCATGGACACTGACCATATGTTGCTTTAGTTCTGAGCTGACTGATGTTCACAGGAAAGCTCATTTCTGATTTTTGCTTTTTCCAGGGAGAAGCAGGTTTTCTGATGAATGACTCAGTTTACCTCACTTCGGTTGTTAATTTGTTAATTTCATCCTCCTGACATTTGCTTTGTATATATTTACCAGTATGTAAATTCACACACACACTCACTCACTCTCTCTCTCTCTCTCTCTCTCTCTCTCTCTCTCTCTCTCTCGTTTCTCTGTCTCTGTCACTCTCTCTCTTTCTCTCTATCTATCTCTCTTTCTCTCTCAATCTCTCTCTCTCCCTTACAATGTAGGCTCTTTGAGAACAGAAAGTTTCATTTTTGTCTTCATATCTCTACCATCCAGCACAGTGTCTGGTACACAGGTGTTTAATAGATGCTGGTTGAATTTAACTGATTTGAATATTAATAACTACATTCTATCTAGGAGAAGGGAAGTACTATAGCATAAACAACACAGAATTGGGAGTCAGTAAATCTAGGGTTTAGTGTGGGTCCAGCCACTAACTCACTTCGAGACTTTGGGATACTGCTATCTTTAAATAGGTAAGCCTCAATTTTTCATGTGTAAAATTGGGATGGGGGTTAGATAGACAAGATGATTTCCCAAGGTGCTTCTAGTACTACGATTTGAAATACTTATTTCACATCTCTTTATGGAATTCTTGGCATCCATGTCTAAATTATTTTCCCACAAGCTGCCCAATTTTCAGTGCTTCAGCCCTTTCTTAAAGAGCATGGTTAATTCTTGGATGGCAAACTCTTAGAGTATAGACATGGCATCTGCTTAATGCTTTGGGTTCAGGCAGCGCTATGCTTAAGTAACATTTTTTTTAAACTCTTACCTTCTGTCTTAGCATTGATACTAAGGCTTTAGTATGGATACTAAATAGCTAGATTAAATAGCTAGACAATTGGGGTTAAGTGACTTGCCCAGGATCACACATCTAGGAAGTATCTGAGGCCAACATTAACATTCTTAAAGTTAACAATGATGCCAGTAGTATAACATTCAACATCAACAATTGCTGAGTTTCCCCCAGCCCAGTTCTTAGAAGCAAATATTTAAGAATTTTGAATAGGAGCCTACAAGCAATTGTTTTTTCTTTTTTAGTTTTGCCTTGGGTAAAGGGGCAGAGAGAACATTGTTCATATTTAAAGGTAAGTTAGCGCTTGGAAAATATTAAGAACAGGGTTCTTCATCTAGAAAATGAAGCAGTTGGATTAGATCTCTAAGGTCCCTTCCAGGTCAAAATGCTGTGATCCTGGGATGATCCTTGCCCTTTGGTATACAATGCATGCTTGTGTATGAGATGCAAATGTATTCTCATAAACCACATTAATCCACTGCCTATAATATTACCACCATGAAAATTATTAATCATAAGAAATGGTTAGCTGCACCACCTTTGATTCTACCATTCTTTTTTCAGATTGTTCCTTAGACACATAATTTCCTCAAATAACTATGACAAGGTAAATAGAAACAAACCTATTTTCATTCCCCCTCCCAGGTCACTATCTTTTACATTCTGAAATGGTCCCAAGAACACAGTCCTCAAGCAGAAAAAATCAAGAAAATCCAAGCAGGGAAAAGGGTGCACTGTTGGCTCAAATCCACTTGAGTGATTGTCATTGTAATCAGCTACACACAGTGACAGCTCTCCCCAGATAATAAATGTATTCATTCCCCCAAAGACAAAGATCTCCAAGCAGGGGGCAGAGATCTATCCAGCCCCTCTGAACCACAGTAGAGGTTTAAATCTGAATAAAGAGTGATAAGGAAAGCTGAAAAGAAGAAAGATAGGAAGTTAGGTGTGGTCACATCTGACCAGAGAGAGCCTTTCACCAAGGGAACTCAAATCACTCCATCAATATTCCCTCATTAACTCTTCTGCAATCCCCAAGGAGGAGAGAGTCATTCATGTATCTGTCCAGCATTTATGGAGCAACCATTTACTGAATGCCCAAGCCTACCTATTATAGAGGGATGGACATTAGAGGGGTAGCAGACATGAGGAAATGGGAGATTTTGCTTTGCATTCAAGTACATTGCTGCTCTATTTAATTTGATAAACAGAAGTAGTTTATGAGCTCCCTCTAGGCCAGTCCCTCAAATCTAACTGCCCATAGCATTTCCCCCTGAGTGTATAATCTAATTGGTAAATTAATTACTGTCATCATCTTCCTCAAACTCATTACCATACATGGAATATAAAAAATTTACAAAAAGGATTTCATAAGTTCTTACTAGGTTCCAGGCATTGTGCTAAATGCTAAAGATACAAGTAAAGAAAGCAAAGTCCCTGCTCTAAAGAAGCTCACATTCTAATAAAGAAGACAACATATATATTTAAGAGTGGGGGCAGCTGGGTATCTCAGTGGATTGAGAGCCAGACCTAAAGAGGAGAGGTCTAGGTTCAAATCTGGCCTCAGACAGTTCCCAGCTATGTGACCCTGGGCAAGTCACTTGACCCCCATTGCCTAGCCTTTACCACTCTTCTGCCTTGGAACCAATATACAGTATTGATTCCAAGATGGAAGGTAAAGGTTTAATATAAATTTTTTTTAAAAAAAGAGTGATGGTGAACAATTGGTATTTCAATCAGGGAAGTCACAGGAATGATTAGTGGAGTCAGCAAGTAATCATTAGTTGACAAGCTAGGTGTACAGTAGATAATGTTGGACTTGGAATCAGGAAAACTTGAATTTGAATGCCCTGGGACAGTTAATAGTGATGTGTGACCTTGGGTAAGTCATTTAATAGAGCTTTAGTCCTCTCTAGGGAAAATGAAGACAATAAATCACCTATCTCAGAGAGTTGTTGTAAGAGCTAATGAGATAACATATACAAAAGGGCTTTGCAAACCTTAAAGCACTACACACAGGCTAGCTATTATTTCCAATATTGTGCCATTTCTATTACTATCCCGAGAACAAGAAGTGGGGAAAGGTGGAAGGAGAGAGAATATAAAAGCAACTGCATGGTATGAAGATGACTGGCCATCAATGTGATGGGTCTGGATCAGGCTAGATCTGATGCATGCTCACCAGGGAGAAGCCCTGGGCCTTAGAACTGGGGCTGGAATGGTGATCCCAGAGGTGGAGATTGGAACACAAGAGCAGGCCATGATTCCAGCTTGGGAATGCGAGTGAGGCACTATAAATCTGGAAAGATAAGATGGGACCAGATGGTGAAGGGTTTGAAAAACCCTCAAGAAGTCAGACTGAGAAAACTCAGCTGATGAGTGCCACCAAAGACGTACTCATCACTGCCCATCTTTGAGCCTCAATTTCCTCAGCTGCCAAATTGGGCTAATAAACCTTCCCTTGTGGGTTCACTGTCAGTATCAAACAAGGTAATAAAAAAGAAAACTTTTAGAGACTAAATGCTCTATCCAACTGCAGTCCAGGATCATTATTATGTCTCGCGTTCTTTCTCATGTACAGAAGGCAGGGAGTTGATGTCTATTGATAATTCTTCCAAACCAGAGAGGGGAGGGATAATACGGACTTACAGTGGCACTGTCTTATAAATATAGAGCTGGAGTGAGAGGTAATTTTTATCCTGACCAGCTTCACCTCTGGGTTTGGTTCTGAACCACAGAAGGGTTTCTGAATGCAATGAAGCTGTTTTTGCTCAGGAATGCTTGGCAGCAGAGGCCAGAGGAAAAGGCCTTGCTTGCATACAATTTAAATGCATTGTCTTTCTACATGCTCTGCCCTTTGCTTTGGTAACAGGAGTGGGTGACAGCCTCCCTCAACACCCATACCAAACACTCATGTTACCCTCCCAAGCTATTTCCCTGGGAAGCCATTGCTCTCTTAGCTAAAGCTCCCCTTTCCTTCCTAGGAAATCTCTCTCCCTCCAGAGCACATTCATTCGTAGGAGGCCTCCCGTGTAATTCTAAAGAAGGATGTAGCATCAACAGATATCAGGTCTTCATTCACTGTCTGCAAGTTAACAGGAAGGACACTAACTTGGGGAAATAATTGGCTTAGAAAACACTGAAAGACTGCAGCAGCCTAGAATGAGGAAACTCATGCTTCGGTCCAGTGATTTTGACAACTGCAGAAGTTTGAGTCCTACCCTGCATGGTAATGCTGCTGAGTAGAAGAGTAGTCAGGTTGTTTATAAAGAAGAATCACAAAGTCACAGGACTATAGATACCAACCTGGAAGGGACCTTAAAGGCCACATGGTCCAACCCTATCACTTTATAGCTGAGGACTCTAAGGCCCCAAAGAAATCAAATAACTTGCCCAAGGTCACCAGGTAGCTAGCTGGCATAAGAGCCCAGGTTCTTTTCTTCTCACTCCATCACTCTTCCCCACTCTATCATACTGGGAAGACACATTATTAGTGAAAGGTCTCCCTGCAGCTCCAGGATCATTAAACCTTGGCTAAGAGTAACATCCAGCCATTACGTGCATGTGTGTGCATAGCCATTGCTGAATTTAAACCAGGCAGGAGTCTAATGATGTGCAAATGATCTAGGTTCCTCTGTGCAAGTCCAAGACCTAGATAGCATCTAATTCTATATCCTTTGTGTTACTGGGGAAATGATGTTCAAAGATAAGAAGTGATTTGCCCAAGGTTACTTAACTACTCAGTGGCAGATCTAGGATTAGAACAGAGAAAAGCCTGATTCCCCAACAGCTCTAGGACTAGCCCTAGATTTTCTGTGTTCTAGTTCTGTGTTCTAGTCCCATTTTCATTTGTATTCCCCAACACTACCACAAAAGGCCTAGTACAATATCCTGCAACCAGAAGCATGTAAAGAATGTTGAATGAATTTTTGTTGGATCTCAACTTCAGTAAGCTAGATTTCAGGTTGTCCATTGAAAATAATTACACTTGGAACCTCCCATTTCTCCTAATAAGCTGGTCCCTAATAGCACCAGTGTGACTGGTGACTACAGATCCATGATCACAATACCTCAGTTAAAGGAGACATTGGCCTTTGAGTACAACCAGCTAAAAAAAAAGAGAGAGAAAAAAGGATCCCCACATACAGTTCCTTTTATTCTCATTATGTCACTCTCCTTTAGGACAAAGGAAGCAGAAGCTGAGAACAAAATGAAAAACATTTTTTTAATGGGCAACCTTAAAAAAAGAAAATAATCATGGCTTTGGTCTAAGATGGGAAATGATCAATAACTATGAAATAATAACCATAGAATGAATCATAGAGCAAAGAGGAATCATAGAACGCTTTAAAGTCAATTCCTTTATTTTACAGAGGAAGAAAGCAAAGTCTGGAAAAGTAACATGACTCATTCAGGAAAATTTTGAACAAAGAAAGGAGTTCTCTTCTCCTGCCTCCCAGTCTAAAGAATGTTCTTTTCACTACAGCACACCAAAGGGTATGGGCAAAGCTTGTTCATAAAACCTCAGAACACTAGAAACGAGGTAGTCCTTGGGGAAAACAAAAGGAAAAAGAGCCCTGCTGTATGCAAGGATTGAAACTTCCAAAGGATAACAGGAGCTGCAAACAAATATAAGTTCAGAAGATGAATTCTTAAATGAGATAGATTCATAGATGATGAATTTCATAATAGGTCAATAAGAGCAATCATGTATGCTCAACAGCACAACCCTAATCTTTTAGGATGAGCTCATAAAGAAAGCTATGCCTTTCCACAAACCATCTCTGGCAAGGAAAGAATACTAGGGTGACTGGACCACAGTTCCGATGTCACAATTTAGACAATTATTGCATTCTTAGAAAAGTACATGAAAAAAGTCAAGAACAATTTGACTAGATATGGTAAGATTGGTCTAAATGTTTAAGAAGAGTATATACACGAAGCGTTCTCAATCCTTTGTGGATTATGGAATCATTTGACAATCTCACTCTGACATTTACTAGATAGGTAACCTTGGGCAAGGCTCTTAGCCTCTCAGGCCCTCAGTTTCTTCATCTGTCAAATGGGGATACACATGCCTGTGGCATGTACATGTCCACACAATTTCTGTTAGTCTCAAATAACATATAGCTTTTTAAAAACTCAAAAACATTGTCAAAATATCTCCTCTCATTCCTAATTCAGTAACAACATCAGAATATAATCTTTAAATTTAATTCCATCAGGATTTATTAAGAAGCAGCTAGGTAGTGTGGTGAATAGAATCCTGGGATTGAATGGCCCTGGGCAAATCATTTAGCCTCTGCCTCGCTTTCCTCAACTATAACACAAGGATAATAATAACATGTACTCCTCAAAGGCTCTTGTGAGGATCAAATGAGATAACATTTGCAAAGGACTTAGCAAAACATCTGATACTTAATAAATGTTTGTTTCTTTTCTTCCTTTCTTCTCTCTACAGTGGTAGGGATACAGAGACTAAAAAACTAGTCTCTGTCCTCAAGAAGTTTACATTCTACAAGAGAATGGAGTCGAGATAGTAAGGAGACAACTTATACAGACGTAAGTAAATACACAAATATATACAAAGTAACTAAAAAGATTTCAGAGGGAAGTGCTAACAATTGTGAGAGAAATCTCATTTAAGAGTTGACATTTGAACTGTGCCTTGACAAGTGCTGGGGATTCCCAGAGGGATAAATGAGGAGAACTCTCAAGTTTAACAGAGACAGTTAAGGGAAAAGTAAAAATGAGGGAGATGGAATGTTGCATATGAGGAATGACTGGAATATAAAATATCTGAACAAAAGTAATGTTAAACCCGACTACAAAAACAGACTGGAACAGTGAAAGACTTTAAATAATAAAAAGAGAAGTTTAGAAGCAATATAAAAACAAAGAAATGACATGGTCAAATCAGCCATTTAGGAATATCAGTTTAGTAGCTATGTAGGAAATGTTTTGAATTAGAAAAAATTGGAAGAAAAGAAAATAGTTCGAGGTTTGATATATGATATGGGTAGTAGGTGATATCAAGAAGGACTGAACCAGAGTGATAACCCAAGATGTAAGGGAAGAGGACTGTTAAAGAAACATTGTGAAAGTAAAACTGACAATCATTGACAACTGATTGGATATGATTGTCTTTTGGAATGAAGAGTTCGAGATGACACTGAGGCTAAGAACAAAAGTGTTTGGTAGGAAGGTGTTGTTCTTGGAAAAGTTAGTAAAAGGGAGAAGTTTTGAGGGAAGATAATGAGATCCATTTCAGATAAGTTAACTTTGAGATACCTACATCCACATGGAAATATCCAGCAGGTAATTATTGATGTAGACTAAGAGCTCAGTTAAGATGAAGATGAAAACTGAATATAGAGGTATAGAAGTCCCAAAGGAAAGTAAATCAATTCTAGAGTGCCTAAGTCTTTCAGAGCTCATCGTGAAATACAGCAGATGCTGAAGTTAATCAAAATATAACCTTCCATTTTGTAGCACCAGAAGGTAGACACAATGGTACAGTCTGCTCAGCCACAGGGATCCACCAGCCTTCACCCAACCCAGGTGTACCTGTTTAAGAGTATCTGCAAAAAAAACCACACTTGAAGTGCAAGCATGACCAAAATGACCGAGGAAATACCCCTAGAAACTCAATTCTTCCAACATTTCTGCACTGACAGATTTAGAGAGAAATAGAGAGACTTAATTTTTTCTTCTCCAAAGAGTTTGCTCCTGGTTCAGGGAGCTTGAGGACACTTTTATAGGCTCATTTATTGCATGTTTCTTATTCAGTGCAAAAAAAATCAATGATGCCCCACTAGTCAATAAAGGTCTCGGTAGTGAAAAAGACACACATCTTGCAGGTGTTAAAAACATATAAAAGTGGGAATAATTAATACGGTGCTCCAACCCTGGCTATTGGCTTGGAACTAATAAGGAGATTTCACCATCTGCCAAGGGAAAGTTTTCGTTTCACACCTGCTTTGAAGAGCTGGCAATATTTTTGAGGCTATGTCCAAGGACCAGTAGTTGTTCGTGACTTGCCCAACTGTTGCTAGGGCTGAGTGCTTGAGGACCCATGGTAACATTTAAAGTGTATTTGCCTGTATTAATGCATAGCCCTGTCCTAGACTTAGTACCTTTGACAGTCTGCAAAAGATAAAGGCTTTTCCTCTGAGTTGTGGACCAGTTTAAGCTTCTTCATTTCTTTGGGGATCACAGAATGAAGAGCGAGCTTACCTCCTTGAATGTGATCAGTGTCTTCTTAAAGGAAGGACCCAAGATATGGGCTGAAAAACAAGCTATGTCAATCCACATGTTATTTCCATATCTCTCCCAAATATACCTCTACAATTCTGTTCTCAGTATCCTCATGGTCCAAAAATGACCTCTCTCTGATGTCTACTACCTTCCATCCAAATCTTACTTCAAAAACCAGCATAAGTCCTACCTCTTTGGATTAGGGGACTTAGACATGAAAGAAATCTTAGAATTCACATCTTATTTTTACCAAAAGGGAAACTGAGGTCCCAGAGAAGAGAAATGACTTGTGCCAAGCACTCCAAGTTCATACTCTCTCCCAGGTCTGAACTCCTGTAGTTTCTGTCTATACCCTTCATTTGACTCTTAACTAGGAATACATGGCAACAGATTTCATTTTCATTTTAGTTAATTATATTTCTTTTCCTAAGCTACAAGCCCTTAGAGCAGGGGTCGGCAACCTTTTTTGGCCGTGAGAGCCATAAACACCACATTTTTTAAAATGTAATTTCGTGAGAGCCGTACAGTGCGTGCTCCTGTAACAGTGCACGCTCCTGTAATAGCGCCTGAAAAAAAATTGACTTTATGGCTCCTGCAGAAAGAGCCATATCTGGCCCTCAAAAGAGCCAGATATGGCTCAAGAGCCATACATTGTCGACCCTTGCCTTAGCGGGTAGAGGCCATTTCTCATGCATCTTTCTATTGTTCATATTGCCTAATATGTTAGGTCCCTACTAATGGGTATTCAGTGAATACTCCTTAATTACTTGAGGCAACATGGCATGGTGGCAAACTTGCTGGATTTAGAATCAGAAGACCTTGGTTCAAAGCTAGACTGTCACTTGCAAGATCCTGGTTAAGTCACTCAATTTATCAAGGCCTCCACTCTTCCTCTATAAAGTGAAGTTGATGGGCTAGATCTCTAAGGTTCCTTCTAGCTTTATTGTGATCCAAATATCCTGCTCACCAGACTTGTGATTAATGTAGGGAGCCCCCAGTGAAACGCCTTCACCACCCATTCAATTGCTCACCAATCTTAGAGAGTTACCTAGGGCAACTTAACTGAAAGGTTAAATTATTTACTTGGGATCACCCAAACAATATGTTTCAGAGACAAGATTAAACTCAGAGTTTTGCCTCTCTGCTCTGATGGATAAATCAAGCAATTTGCCCCTTCAGAGTCAAAATTTTTGCAAGGAACCTCTTCATTCCTGTTCATTCCTCATCCTCAGTCTCTGAGACCCTTCAGTCCTTACTCTTCCCCTGCCCCACATCAAAATTGAGTCCCCTGGTAAGAAAGTGAGAAAAAAAAGAGATAAAGATAGACATGAAGAAGAAAGGTGAACAAAGGAAAAAGAAACACAGGGGAGAGGGAGGAGATGCTGCAACACTAGCTCAAGCCTATAGTGGAAAAAGTAACATTGAAAGTTAGAGGCTTGGTCAAGTTGTCCTCTCACAAACCAGAATGAATAACCGATCATTCCCTGAAAGGTAAATGGCCATCAGCTAAATTCACTGTGCCAAATATCATACCTGGTACATTAAGAAAAAATCAAACCCAATTCCTAAGGAGAGGGATTTCCATAGGGAAATGAAGGTCTCACATCTACACCCACAGGTATCCTGGTTGAGAGCCTGCACCTCAGGATGCTACTTGCCTGTGTGTACAAATCAACCACCCCTGGAGGAGGAGATTATCATCTTACCCAAGCAGGATCTACCCAGGGGGTGTTGATCAAAGGCCTGAGCCTGGCACACAGCCTCAATAATTAAGGCCACAGTCGGCAGCCTTGCTTTAAAGGGGAGACAGGCTCATTATGAGTTTCTCAGGATTCATTTCCAGTCACTCTTATATCAAAGCTCTGTTCACTCTCTAAGAGTTCCCTCCCACCCACCCCAATCAGGAAATCAATTTGCAATTTAACCCTGGGCATCCCATACATAAGGGGGTAAGTTTCTTACATCCTCCAACAGAAGTAGGGCATGCATTGTCCAAGCATCTAATTCTAAAATATTAGTGGCATTGAGCCATCAGGATGAAAAGAAAACAACATTTCATAAATTTCCAGTTTAATCTATATGTAAATTTTGCCAACATACTTAAAAGAAGAATAATTCACAAGTATTTATGTTCACGACATCTGGCTGTAAGTTTTATTTTTTTAATGTCTTTAAGTAATGTTTGTGAAGCTACTACTGTATTTTCTAAAATCAGGTTATTGACTATACCTGAAGAGACACAGAATAATGTTCTCCTGCCTCCTATTTTGAGGGAAGCTTAACTAGTGAAATCCTTCCCCAGTCATCAGGACAAGTGGCCCTGGCGAAGAAGAAGTAATGGAGAGGTCCTACTAATTTGTTTGTCTTTTAAACTTACATATTTTTAAATATTTCCCAGCCTTTAGCTCAAATAAACTCCAACCCCTGTTACTAAAGCTAAAGTACCAGTGAAGCTAAAAAGGTATTTTTTAAGTGTATTTATTTAATTAATTAATTAGGAATATTTTTCCATGGTTACATGATTCGTGTTCTTTCCCTCTCCTCCTCCCATCCCCCTCCCATAGCCAATGAGCAGTTCCACTGGGTTTTACCTGTATCATTGATAAAGATCTATTTCTATATTATTAATATTTGCACTAGGGTGATCGTTTAGAATCTACGTCCCTAATCATATCCCCATCAAACCATGTGATCAAGAAGTTGTTTTTCTTCTGTTTTTCTACTCCCACAGTTCTTTCTCTGGATGTGGATAGCATTCTTTCTCATAAGTCCCTCAGAATTGTCCTGGATTATTGCATTGCTGCTAGTAGAGAAGTTCATTATGTTTGATTGTGCCACAGTGTATCAGTCTCTGTGTATAAGGTTCTCCTGATTCTGCTCTTTTCACTCTACATCAGTTCCTGGAGCTCATTCCAGTTCACATGGAATTCCTCCAGTTCATTATTCCTTTGAGCACAATAGTATTCCATCACCAACAGATACCACAATTTGTTTAGCCATTCCCCAATTGAAGGACATCCACTCATTCTCCAATTTTTTGCCACCACAAAGAGCACAGCTATAAATATTTTTGTATAAGTCTTTTTTTCCTTATTATCTCTTTGGGGTATAAACCCATGAGTGGTATGGCTAGATCAAAGGGTAGGCAGTCTTTTAAAGCCCTTTGGGCATAGTTCCAAATTGTCATCCAGAATGGTTGGATCAATTCACAACTTCACCAGCAATGCATTAATGTCCCAATTTAAACAGGTATGTTTAATCAACTAAAGACTGTGGTAATAATAAGAGGCAATGTGACAGGAGAAGCCTGGGATTTGGTACATAAAGATCTATGTTCAAATCCCAGCTCTGTCATTTACAATCTGTGTGACATCAAGTAAACTTATTAATTTCCTTAGGCCTCAGTTTCCTCATTTGTAAAATGAGAAAAGGTCATGATGCCAAAAGATTAATGATAGAGCTTACTACCTATCTCTGAACAGAGAAGTGATGGACAGGTAGAGAATGAGACATATTTTTGGACAGGTCTAATGTAGGAATTTGTTTTGCTGATCTCTGCATATTTGTTACAAAGATATGTTTTCCTCCAGGGGGTAGGGGTGTTTGAGAGAAAAAAAATGGATTTTTGTTCATTAAAAATTAAACGGAACTTTAAAAAGAAGCACATCAATTTTTTTAAGAATTTTAAAAAGAGAAGGTTGAGATAGGACCTTTCCAAATCTAATTCTATTGTTTTCTTGCTCAACAGTTGTCTCTGATTCATCTTTTCAGATTTCCTTTTCATATGGCATATTTTATATAATCTAATTTTGAACCAAGGAAATAATGCAAAAAAGAGGAAAGAGAAACTGAAGCATTCTGGAGTAATTCAGCTAGCATATATTTTGGCCACCGTGGACAGAGTAGTGACCCAAGTAACTCAATATAAGTAACAGGACAATGAAACTTCAAACTGGTAAAGTCAAGTCCCACATATCCTCCATAACATTGATAATAAGCCTCCACTACTCACAATATCTGGATTGCCAACTACCTGCCTGCCCATCCCTACCCATCCCTATATTACAACACTGATGAATTTTCTTTTATAAGCAGAGACCCCTGTGAACAATGCGACCTCTTCTAGACTTTGTCTTCTCTCTTCATTGCTCCATTCAGCAGAAGTACTAATGGAACTTTGTACTTCTTCCAGAAAGCTAAAAAAGATGTTCTACCATGCAATGGAGAGAGTGGTGGCTTAGACTAGAAGACATAGGATCGAGTCCCTGCTCTCCCCCTTACTAGTCATGCGACCCCAAAACTCATTTCTCTGAGTCTCAGTTTCTTCATTTTAAAAATAGGAATAATGATAGTAATAGACCTACTCAATTCACAAGAGTACTATGAGAAGCAAATATGATCGTGTATTTAAAGCACCTTATAATCACAAAGTCCTATCTAAATATGAACTATTATTTCTGTTTTCTTTGACATTTTCTTCCCAGAAAATATCAAACATAATAATAAATGACATTTGTACATTGCTTCAAAATCTGTAAAGTGCTTTATATTTTTTCTCATCTGAGCTTTGCAAGAACCATATGAAATAAAGCATTATTATCCCTTTTATTATAGATGAAGAAACTGAGGATCAGAGGAATTATTATTAGTAGTAGTTAATATTTATATAGTATTCTAAGGTTTGCAAAGCACTGTAAATATTCCACCATTTTATATACACAATATACCTGGAAGATAGGTGTCCTTATTATCCTCATTTTAGAGATAAGCATATTATAAGGAAAAGAATAGAGATATTAGATGACTTGGCCAGGATCACATAAGCGTCTAAGGCTGCATTTGACCTCAGATATTTCTGATTCCAAATCCAGCACTATATACACTGTGAGTGTAAATTGGGCTAGGTGGTTTGCCCATAGACACACAGCTAGTATCAAAAGCAGAATTTAAACTCAACCATTGCTTACTCCAAAACCAACAACTCTATTGACTTCCTCCATGATACTTCCCTTATAATAATAGCTGGTATATAAATAACATTTTAAAGTTTGCAGAATATATTACATGTATTGTCTCTGTTCTCATGATATGCATATATGTGCATGACATGTATATCTATACCATGGAAGGGCATAGCATATTCATTTATTAAAAGATGGGCGGGAGGGGTCACTCAGTAAATAGACATCCAAGCCTGGAGATGGGAGGTCTTGGATTCAAATCTGTCCTCAGACACTTCCCTGCTATGGTGACCCTGGGCAAGTCACTCAACCCCAATTACTTAGCCTTGGAAGTAATATTTAATATCAATTCTAAGACATAAGGAAAGGGTGTTTTTTTTTTAAAGAGTTTGGAAGCTACTGGCTTCTGAACTTGTGATTTTGTAAGCATTTAAAAAAACAGTCTTAGAAAATTACCAAGGGAATTGAGAGATTAACTTATTTGCTGATGGTTACACAGTTAGCGTGTGTCAGAGATAAAACCTGAATTGAGATCTTACTGACTCCAAGGCTAGTCTTCTCTACACTATGCCAGGCTACCTAACGTTAAAAGATAAATTATCTAAATATATAACATCCTTTCTTACCTCTACCATGAATCTTTGTATAAACAAGAGTTGTATCCACTTCTGATCTTTTTTTAGTCATGACTTGTTTACCTCAATTCAGAAGTTCAGGAAAATCATTATGAATCTTACTACGAAGCATCTTTTCTATAATTGTTTAATTACTGTCAGTTTAATAACACCCCTCAGAATACAACACCATTTTTGAGCATGTGCTACTGAACTGCTCTAATTTCCAAAATACTACTTTGTTATACAACTGATATAATGAAGGGGTAAAAACAATTAATGAAATTTACCCAGCACTGATGTGAATAAAGGGAGATTCCAACTAAATGAGCAAGTAAAAGAACATTAATTACCATCTAATTTGTAATAACAGAGTGCAGTACTCAACAATTTTGAAATGAATTGAATCTTTTTTTATGTACAAGTTGGAGGAATAGCCAAATTTTCCTTGATATAAAATTAATGTTACTCACAGAGAAATATGACAAGATGAAGTCTTGAATGAATGAAAACATAGTCAATAGACTACCATTTCAATAATAATATATCCCCAACTTACAGGTAGAAAAGATAAAAATTAAAAGTATGTTCTATACACATGGAAAATGGTTGTACACAATGAAATGGGTAGAATTACAGAATCTCAGACCTAGAAAGGATTTTAGGAATTATCTAGTCCAACTTCCATATGGATGTTCTCCTCTACATCTCCCATAAGTGATCATCCAGCCTCCAAATGAACATTACTAGAATATTCTTCTAGGATCAAAGATCTAGAGTTGGAAAGGGTCTCAGAGGCCAGAAGATCCAGCCCTCATTTTGCAGATGAGAAAACTGGGGATTAGAAAAAACAAGTTAATTGCCCAAGATGATACAGATAGCAAAAATCATAAATGGTATTTGAACCCAGATCCTCTGACACCAGAGCCAATGTACTGTGCCAAATTAATAATGAACTATAATCTACCCTGCTATAACTTCCTTTCACTGATCCTAGTTCTTGACCTCTGAAACCAAGTATAGCAAATCTTAGCCTTCTTTCACATAATACTCCTTTAAAATTTAAGACAGGAAGTATTTCTCTCCCCACCTCCCAATCTTCTTTTGTCTGACCTTAACATCCCAGAGATTAGCACAGAGAATGCCATATAGTAGGTACTTAATAATTGTTTAGTGATTGACTAACATCCTCAGGGGTTCAACCTATCCTGATATAATACAGTTTTATATCCTCCTCTTGACCTGATTGCTCTCCCACAATCCTGGTTTGACTTCTCGATGTCCCTTCTAAAAATGTAGTACCTAATCATAGAAATGATAATTAAACAATTCTGAGATTCTATCTCATACTCATAGATTGGGAAAGATGCTCCACTAAAAAAAGGAAATGACAGTTGTATAGTACGAAATTAAAAAAAAATAAGGAAATCCAATGGTTCAAATGTTTCTCAGGAAATGATTAGAAAAATAAAAAAATAAATAATATTTAATGATAATTAAAATAATCATGTACATGATCAGTAAATTGAATCAATTCTTTTTTTTAAACCCCTACCTTCTGTCTTAGAATCAATGTTGAGCATTGATTCCAAGGAAGAAAACTGGTAGGGGCTAAGCAATGGCGATTAAGTGACTTGCCCATAATCACATAGCTAGGAAGGATCTGAGGTCAAATTTGAACCCAGGACCCCACATATCTAGTTCTGACTTTCAATTCACTGAGACACCCAGCTTTTCCCTAGCTGAATCAATTCTTGAGAGCTTCAACAATTAGAAGTTGGTCCTCTGCTCCATACCAGAAGAGTGCATACTCATCTGAATATGTTACTGTTTGGGCTGGTACTAAGTCTTGGACATTCTGATTCTAGCAGAGGACATATAAGTACCAAAAAGGGACTCAGTGAGGTTGTGAAAGAATGAGACATTGAGTGTAAGACAATGGTTAGAAATCTATTTCCTGAAAGTACTTGCCAGTCAATGTGGTTTAACAAAGCTAGGCTGTATTTCATGGCTGCAGATCGCTTCATCCATCACTAATATACAGTTACAGATGACAACCTTTCAAACTAACACTCCTGAAGGAAGGTACACCAGCTTAACCCAAGACAGCTGTGGGATCTCTGTCCTTGGGATGGATTCAGCAAGGTCTTCAGCTGTGGGAAAGGGATAGTCATTTACAGACTGATTTGACTTTACATAATTAACCTGTTGCTGAGTAAGTACATGGGAAAATCAATTTTTTATCAAGTGAATACAATTTTAAAATATGAGGGGAGTTCACTATTTAAGGGGATCCTCTGGTGTATCCATTTGTAAAGCAATGAATCATTTTTTAAAACAATTATACGGCATAGGGACATAGAAAAGACCTTAAAGGTCATCTAATTTGACCCATTTATTTTTCAGGTGAGATAACTAACACCCAGAGAGGATAAATGACCTGCACAAGGTCACTCGGGTGGTAAGTGGCAAATATAAGCTTTGAACCCAGGTCTAGTGTTCATTGATTTTTCTGGGTTTTTTTGTATGATCTTATTTGAACTTCACAACAACCTGTGAGGTTGATATTACAGGTATTAATATCTTCATTTTTCTGAGGAACAAACTAAGGGTCAGATGTATAAAGTGGCTTGAGCATAGTCATACAACTAGTAAGTAAAGGCAGAAGGAATTGAACTCAAGACTCCTTGACTCCATGTCCAGAATTGTATCTACTATTCCAGGTTGCCTCCAAGTAAATGATCACTTCTCACTAGACTAGGATTTAAAATTTTGGGTTCTAGTTCTGACTTGACCGCTTGCATTAATAAACCTCTCTGAGCTTCAATTTCCTCATCTACAAAATAGAAGTAATAATAACCTCACAGGTTTGTTGTAAGGCTCAAATAAAATTTTGTTCATGTAAAACATCTTACAAAGTTTAAAGTGCTATATAAACATAAGCTATTATTATTTTATGAAAGGACTGATTTATATAAAATAAAGATAACCTCATTGTCTCACAGTAAGGATCAAGTGAAATTATATAAATTAAAGTGCTTTGAATAAATTATTGAATGAAAGAAATCCATTTATTAAAGTCAGAGATACAACTTTTTTTAAAAAATGCAATTCCTCCCTTTAAGGATCTTACATTCTAATGAGGACACACAAAGTGGAAACTTTGGCCTAGATATAATATCCCTGAATTGTAGGGATATTAAATGGGACCAGATATAGTAGAACAGATTGGCACACACCATCCACAAACAGCAAAGGAGTTCCCTTGTTCATGATTATGGTTTCAGAACTAGGGAAGTTTGGGGAAGGGGGATAAAGTGTACCTAGAGATGAAGGGAAAAGAGAAAGCTGGAATATTGGGAATGAAATAGAAATTTAGTTGGAGCTTTTCCTAAAAGACTGGTCCAGGAGATACAGTCACAAATTAAGAGAACTTTGGAATGTGAAAAGTGCTAAAGGGATGGAAAGGATAATATGGAAAGTCAAATATTCATGTAATGTTTGGTTAAAGTATGTTCCTATCACCAATATATACCACAATTTGTTCAGCCTTTCCCCAAATGAAGGACATACCCTTGCTTTCCAGTTTTTTGCCACGACAAAGAGCGCAGCTATAAATATTTTTGTGCAAGTCTTTTTATCTATGATCTCCTTGGGGTAAAATCCCAGCAATGGTATGGCTGGATCAAAGGGCAGGCATTCTTTTATCACTCTTTGGGCATAGTTCCAAATTGCCATCCAGAATGGTTGGATCAGTTCACAACTCCACCAGCAGTGCATTAATGTCCCAATTTTGCCATATCCCCTCCAACATTCATTACTCTCCCCTGCTATCATTTTAGCCAATCTGCTAGGTATGAGGTGGTACCTCAGAGTTGTTTTGATTTGCATTTCTCTAGTTATTAGAGATTTAGAACACTTTCTCATGTGCTTATCGATACTTTTGATTTCTTTATCTGAAAATTGCCTATTCATGTCTCTTGCCCATTTATCAATTGGGGAATGGCTGGATTTTTTTTATACAATTGATTTAACTCCTTGTATATTTGAGTAACTAGACCTCTGTCAGAATTTTGTTATAAAGATTTTTTCCCAGTTTGTTGTTTCCCTTATGATTTTGGTTGCATTGTTTTTGTTTGTACAAAAACTTTTTAATTTAATATAATCAAAATTATTTGTTTTACATTTTGTAATTTTCTCTAACTCTTGCTTGGTTTTAAAAGCTTTCCTTTCCCAGAGATCTGACAAGTATACTATTCTGTGTTCACCTAATTTACTCACAGTTTCCTTCTTTATATTGAAGTCTTTCACCCATTCTGAATTGTATATGTTGGTGATGGAATACTATTTTGCTCAAAGGAATAATAAACTGGAGGAATTCCATGTGAACTGGAAAGACCTCCAGGAATTGATGCAGAGTGAAAGGAGCAGAGCCAGGAGAACATTGTACACAGAGACTGATACACTGTGGTAAAATCGAATGTAATGGACGTCTGTACTAGCCACAGTGCAATGACCCAAGACAATTCTGAGGGATTTATAGATAAGAACACTACCCACATTCAGAGGAAGAGCTTCAGGAGTGGAAACACAGAAGAAAAACAACTGCTTGAACACTTGGGTTGATGAGGATATGATTGGGGATGTAGACCTGAAAAGACCACATGGAACTATCAATAATATGTAAATAAGTCTTGACTGACCACACATGTTAAAATCAGTGGAAATGCGAGTTAGCTATGGTGGGGGAGGGGAGGTTGAGGGGTGAAGGGTAAAGTAAAAACATGAATTATGTAACCATGGAAAATTTTTCTAAAAATAAATAAAAATTTTTAAAAAAGTAAAGTATGTTCCTAAAAGAAAGTAGACAACAACCTTTCCTCTCTTCCACTCAAATACTGAGAGAGGACTACTCCAAATAGCAAACCAGAGTTCTTTCTCACAGGGAGAATGTGACTCCAAGAATTCACTCAATTTCTTCCTTTTTCACAAGAAATGACAGCAAAGTGACTCAATGAATAAAGTGCCAGCACTGAAATCAGGAAGTCTTATCTTTCTAAGTTCAAATCCAGCCTCAGACATTTACTAGCTAGTTGACCCTGTGGGCAAATCACTTAACCCTGTTTGCCTCCCTCATCTGCAAAATGAGCAGGAGAAGGAAATGGCAAACCACTCCAGTATCTTTGCCAATAAAAAAAAATGACTGATCACCAAGAAATAGGTCATGGGCAAGGGATGGGGACCAGTCATTGGCTAAACTGCCTTTTTTTCCTCACCCAAAGAAGTAAAATTAAAATTCCATGAGGAGAGATTGCTGGCAGCAAATGGCATCCTCATGTAGAACCATTGCAACAAATGACTTGAAAAATCAGTTTGGTGACCAGAAATATCAGAAAGTGAGAGTGAAAAGAAAAAGAGAGAGAAAGTGAGGGTGAGAGAGAGAAAGGGGGAGAGACCTTGAAAATATCCAACTTGCATCCTGGAAGGCTTCCCCTTCCTCCACTCCCCCCCCCCCATTGCTGCCAGTGTCCCTTTGCAGCCTCTCCTGGTCCCTGCACATTCAGTTGTTTCAAAGAAGTGAGAGCCTTGTAGGTACAGATCAGTAGTTTTAATCTCCATCTTTATTTAATTAAACTAATGGAGAACTGCCCTCTCTCCAAATCTATTAGCACTTGACAATTAAGTTGCTAACAGCAGCTCAATAGCTAAAATGCTCCATCTTTAAAGAAAAACAACTTGCTGACAGTTGGCTTTTAGGCTGGGTACTGATTAGCCTTTCACCTAGTGTAAGAATTTCTACCATGCAAAGCTGAACATTTTTTTAAAGCAAATCCCTAAAGGAAAACTGCTGTTTATAGACTTTATCCTTCTCTTACCTGACTATTTCTATAATAATAATAATAATAATAATAATAACAACGACTAGACTTGTGATTTCACTGATATGAGTATTCCCTGCAGGAAATTCCATCTAATAATGCATGTTATCACCTTCTCTGAACTTAATCATCTTAGAGAATGACCTAGAGCATAGATGTCAAGCATGCAACCCATAACACTACCAAGTGCTCCCAGAAACAGATTAAAATGCAACTGGGAAATATTTAACAAGTTATATAAAAGCTCAATAGAACAAAGATAACATCAATAAGTGGTTTTCTAAGTAAATTTGTAGCCTGCAGGAATCCATTTCTATCTGTTTGAATCCACTAACTCAGAACACTGAGGACTGGGGGGACCTACCCAGGGTCACAGAGTATGAATGTCAGAGATGGATCTTGAACCCAGATCTTCCTGACTCCTATTTCAGTTCTCCACTATACCATGGCTCCTCTTGAAAATAATGATACCACCTTAAATATAGAGGGCTCTTTATGGTTTATAGTCTTTATGATGCAGTCATCCATTATCCCATTGATCCTCACAACAGCCTAGTCAAAGTAGTTAGGTCAGAATTTAATAAACCCATTTTACAAATGAAGAACCCCAGGGAGGGACAATGACTCATCCACAAGATCACCCATCTAGTATGAAGTAGAGGCAAGACTAGACCCCAAGTCTCTCAGTTCTCACACTACTGTGCCCCTTTCCCCACATCATACTTCTTCATAGTTCTTAGACTTACTTGTGGCATGAACAACCATTCTAAAGATACCGAATCTTTCACAGATGGGGACAAGAAGAGTCAAATCAGCCAGTGCCTCATGATTTAACCAGCTGGGCTAAAACAACAGAGGGAAGGGGAAGTTCCATAAGTTCGCTGAGGGTCTATCAGCAAGAAAATTGGAGTTTGACTTTCTATGGAAGATTATGAACTATCAGACACTAAAGAAAAATAAGACGTGATCTCTGCCTTCATTTAATTTACAGTTTTCTTAAGTGGAAGAAAAGGGAGCAAGGTAAGGTGAAAAAACATCTGTACATATGAAAGACACTATGGGGAAGAAGGAATATTCGATCTGGATTCAGAAGCCCTGGAGTTCAAATTCTATTTTTAGTCAAAGAGCTAGAGTTTCAATCCAGAGTCTGCTAGTTTCAATGGAAAAAACACTGATTCTGGAGTGAGAGGACCTGATTTCAAATCCTGTTTCGAAAGCTTACTATCTATGCAACCTTGGTTAACTCACTTAACTTCCCTGAGCCTCATTTTCCTCATCTGTAAAAGGAGGGTTGAACTAGAAGGCCTCTAAGGTCTCTTCCAGGTAAAGATCTAAGAATCCTGTGCCTTGCCATTTTACCTTACTAGAGGAAGGGGAAGGGAAGGGAAGAAGCATTATATAATATCTACTATATGCCAGGCACTGTCCTAAGCACTTTTTACAAATATGATCTCATTCAATTCTCAAAACAAATATAGGAGATAAATAATATTATTGTCCCTATTTTACAGTTGAAACTGAGACAAAAGAAGTTAAGTGATTTATTCAGGGTCACACAGGTAGTAAATACCCGAGGCTAAGCTTGAACTCAGGTCTTCCTGACTCCAGACTAAGCTCTCTATCCACTGCATCACCTAGCAGGATTGGACAAGTCACAACTTTTCTGTACCTCAGTCTTTTTAATCTATAAAATGAGGTGTAGGACTAGATGAACCCTAAGCTTTAAATTCCAAAGAAAAAATTTTTATAGAAAAGTATTCAAAACAGAATAACTTGTCCCTAAAATCACTTCCACTGGGTAGCTCCCCAAGGTATAAAGTCAGTTGACCCTTGTACTCAGATACAGCTAGAGAAGGGACATTGAAGAGCCTGAATCAGGCAGAAACAAACACTGTCCATGGTGCTAAAAGACTAGGTGTGAATGTAAAGCCTGGGGAAAGAAATGGGGGGGGGGGGGGGAGCCATAGTGAGCATGGACTCCAGCAACCTGCATTCTGATCTCATCTCTTCTCTTTCTGCTCTCAGCCCCTCCTGACCAGTAAACCAAGCTGTTCTAAAAGCCCGCAGTGGAATCGTCTTATCTCTCCCCTTTTTGTCCAGGCTTTCTTTCAGCCACTTAATTCAACACAATGCAGCATCCTTCACTTGGAAAGCTTCTCCACACCATCTCATGCTCTCAAGCAATCCTATTTCACCCATCCTGGACAGATAACAAATTCCTTGATAGCCAGGGCAATGAAAAGGAGACTGTGCCACCCTCCCTGGGGCTAAACAGAAAAATAGGGAGGAAAATCTTTCATTGCTGTTGCCATTTGGTCCTCTCTGGGAACTTCCTCCCTTTCATATTCTGGAGGAGCACAAAATGTAACATGGGGGGGAGAAAGGTGGTGAGGGGGGGGAAGGGGGGGGAAAGAGGGAGTATTGAAATATTTAAATGCAAGATGTTTAAGAGCCTAAGTCAAAGTTGGGCAGTGATTGGAAGGGGGGTGTTTGAGCAAGAAGAAAGGAGTAAAGTCTTATCTCAGGATTTTTGACCTGGGCTAAAGTTAGCCTTGGCAACAGCCACTGACCTTCGTGCCCAATGAATATGCTAATTTAGTCCTGGCTGCTAACAATTCATTTGACTGGCAGGGGAAGCAGGGAATAGCAGAAATACGTTCAAGCCCCAGGATGCTAGAGATAAATGATTTTTCCAAATAACTGAGCTTCACCTTCTGAATAGCAAAACTTTGTCTTAAACCTTCACTCACTCTCTTTTTTTAAGTTGTTGAGAATCTTTTAAAATCCATCATATTTTAATTACATAGTGGAAACAAACACAGGACTCTGAATCAAAAGATTTGGATGTGAGTTTCTTAACTGTGGCACTCCAGGTAAGTCACGTAATCTCCATGTGCCTCAGTTTCATCATCTGTAAATTGAGAATATCTGTGCTACCTACATTACAGAGTCATTGTAGGAAAATCACTTTGAAAGCCTTAATGTATTATATAAAGTGAGCTATCATTCTTGCCATCTTATTGGAGAATGTCCAGGTCTTCATCAAATATTTATTTAGTTACCCATTATGCATGCAGAAAGAGCCTGACCAACCCAGGAGGTCTTGGAATCAAATAGACCTGAGTACATTGTAGCTATGTGACCCTGGACAAGTTATTTGACCTCTTAGTGCTTCAAGCAGTTCTCTAAGGCTGGAAGTTGCAGATGAGTTGCTAATCTGAGATGGAAGGGAGTTTCCCTTTGCTAAATTCCACACACTGACTGATGAAACCAAGAACTAATCAAAATAAAAATAGTATCTGAGCTATGTACTTGGAGATATTTTACAAATAAATGAAATGCAGTACTTGCCCTCAAGAAATCTATAGTCTAATAAAATTGACAATATGAAGAACCACAGAAATGGAAGTAAACCTTAAATAAATGTTGAATAAATGGTACTGATAAGGATGACTCTTAGAATTCTATGTGAAAAAAGCAAAAACATCTTGGTCTAGGGTAGGAAAAAAGTTCATTGAGAAGGTAGCATTTGGCCTGAATCTCAAAGGATGAATAAGATTTTCATTCCCTGACTCATAAAGAACAAAAGTTCACAGAGAGAAAACCCACTAGATCCGGGCTTTTGGCCTTAAATTTTTCTTTCTTTTCCTTAGCCCCACTCTTCCTGTCAGCACTGATGGGTGTGTAAGGGCTCCTTCATTTTTCTGAGTATAATGATTCTGTAATTGTCATTTTTCCCAACATCCAAGTCCTCTTGGGTAGTGGCTTAGAAAATGGTCATTGTCAAATATCACTGGATCAGACAATGAGAATAGCATGTTACTCTGAAGGAACCCAAATGTTACCTAGAACAGCTACTTTTTATTCTCTTTTCTACCTAAAATCATAGTAAGTGTCTGAAAGGAAAGGGAGGTTAGAGATCATCTTTCCAAAAACACTTATTTTACAAGTAAAGGAACTGAATCCCTCCCACCTTCTCTTCCCATCCTCTTCCATAATCAAATTCTCTCCAATCAAACCAGCCTCCTCAACGTCCTCCCCCTCCCTTGTCCATCCTCTGACTTCATGTTGGGTTATGCCATTCCACTCACTTGAATTTGATTCAATTCATATATAATAATGAAATAACCAAACTTACTTTTTCTCAGCTCCTCACACAGGACCTTCAACCTCCCATTTCTGTGCCTCTGCACTGGTTGTCCCACATGCATAGAATATACTCACTCATTACCTGTGCCTCATAGAATCACTCTCTTCCTTCAAGACACAGCTCAAGCACCACTGTCTGCATTAAGCCCTTCCTGACAGCCCTTCCCCCATATACAAGTATCCTCCTTCCCAACTACCTTTTATTCAGCTACTTTTTTCTTTTTTTCTTTAGATTTATTTATTTATTTGTTATATTAAAATGCCCAGTCAATACAATTACTTTGTATATATCTGTATTTACTAACTGTTTATGTTTTAAATGTACTTGGTTTCTCCTCCCATTAAAACATAAGCTCCTTCCATCTAGGAATTGTTTTATTATATGTACTTGTATCCCTAATGACCAGCATTGTGCCTGATATTTCTTTGCTGATTAATTGATTGATGCTAAGTAATAGTTGAAGCTGAATGTTTAGATAAGGTTCCTGCCTTTGTGAAAGTTATAGTTTTTTAATGCCTTCCATCTTCTCTTTTATTTAACTAAATCTTCTTTGTCTTTTCAGGCCTGTATATGAATTCCTATCATATACATCATCACCATCAAGTTTAACAATAAGGATCAGAGAATTTCTAACTAGTAGGGAACTTCAGAATCATCTCGTACCATTCTCTCATTTTGTCAATGAGGTAACTGAGATCTAGAGAATGGATGTGGCTTAATTGCTCCCATATTATTCCCTTTCTATTAGGTCTTTCTACCCAACTGGATGGCTAGTTTGTTGAAGAAAAAGACATTAGACTTCCTTTGACCTCCTATTCTATCTAGTAAAATGCTCTAATCATAGCAAAAGCTCATAATGGTTGGATGTGGATCCATTGTTGATTAACTAGAAACCTTGCAAGTGTTCCTGCCTTCAGCAAGGTTCTGAAGTGAGAACGTTCTTATAAGGAATCCTGCAATAATTCAGGAAGATCAAGGTGGCTTCCTTCCCCAAAACCAGGTGCCAGGGAGCATTTGTCACTGCAGCCCAAGCGTTGACTGCAGAAAGTAGTAAACAGGGAAATACATTTCCCACTGGGTGGCAATCTTCCCTCCAAGCAGGCAGCCAGCACACAGCTGGCTCTGAGAGCTATTAAGATGCCATCTGTCTGCACACTAAAGAGAACAGTTACAAAGGAGGGAGATAGCAGGGAGGAGTAAAGGCCTCTAGCCCCATAGCCCTCTGGGGAAAGTTCATCCTGATTCTAAGCATGTTTAAGGCATGGGGATGGCTGTTTTATTTTGTGTGTGTGTCTCTTAACCTCACATCCAAACTTTTCTCTTTCCACCCAGCCCACTCACATCTGCTATATGGCATCAGGTGTCAGTAAATAAGCAAAGGCCAAACAGACTTTCACATGAGAGTTTGATTGCAAATTGACTCCAGGAAAAGCCCCTGCATGAAAGAAAAATACAGCAGGCTGTATAGAAACTCTGAACTCAGAAGAAATAGAACCATCAACACTGCCCCACACCATCAACTAAGCTATGTAACTTAGCTCTGATTAAGTTCTCCTATGATGTGGAAGGCCCATCCCCCTTGAGTTCAAATCCCACGGGGCCCTGGACAAGTTCTGTAACAACCTCACTTGCTCTCAATTCTTCTGTAAAATGAAGGGATTCCACTCAATAGACTCTAAGGTTCCTTCTAGTTCCAAATATATGTTTTCTCAGCCTATAAGACTATGAACCCATGAAAGAGAACATCTTCCTTAATTGTTTTCCCAAGGATGGCATTAGAGAAGAGATTTCTAAGTAGAGCCTCCGTTTCCATATTAAAAAAAAAGATGACTAATCTTAGGGCCCCATACTCATTCAGTATTACACAGTACCTGAGGGGATAGGTAAGGCCAGAGAGAGTAGTTTATCTAGCCATCCCACCAAATGGTATCAACAAAAAGAAAATAATTAGAGCCACAGGGGTTTACTATAAGTACTCAGCTATAGCAAAAGCCAAAAGATGCATATAACAAAAAATAACTGTGTGGTTCTATGTGTGTAATAAAGAATGAGTAAAAAAATTCCATTTACTCACTCTGTGGTCCTGATTTGTATTTATTTTATTTCAATAAAAATTTGGTTAGCAAGTCAAATCACTGTCATCATCTCCCCTCAGACCCCAATAGAAACCATTCAGCATCCTGTGCTCAAGGGCCCTGGAAACAGCAACATTTCCCAGACCATCAGCTGCTTGCAGTAGTAACCCTTTCATAGGCCATCAGCAAGAGGGGTAACTTATAGAGAAGGTGCCCATCCTCCCTTCTGCCACTAACATAAACATTTACCTGCCACTCATCAGTAAGAAAACCCAAGAGTCAGAAGAATAGCAGATTTCCCCAGATCATTGGGCTTGCTCTCAGGCCAGTTCCCATAGCCATCATCTAGGGTAGCTATATGACAAACTGCCCCCACAGGAGCTACAGCCCTGTGCCTGGCACATAGTAGGGACTTTAAAATGTTTTTGATTGACTAATTGATTCCTCCTGAGACAACACAGTTACTACAGACCCAGAAAAGAAAACCCTTACCACCAGAGTCCTTGGTACCACCAAATGTCTCAATGTTAGAAAAAGATGTGTTTCTAACAATAAAAATGGCACTAAAGAAAATACATTACCATCTGTGCCTCCTTTGTA
This sequence comes from Gracilinanus agilis, assembly GCF_016433145.1. Taxonomy (NCBI): domain Eukaryota; kingdom Metazoa; phylum Chordata; class Mammalia; order Didelphimorphia; family Didelphidae; genus Gracilinanus; species Gracilinanus agilis. The sequence goes on from NC_058131.1 coordinate 620,099,304, forward strand.
TCAGCTCCTTGACAATAGGGACTTTCTTGCTTGGTAAATGCTTAACAAATTATTTTTCATCATTCATACATCTATTCATTCATTTATAGATACCATCAGGCTAAAAACAGAGATCAAATGTGGCACTGTGACTATTATACCAGTCTCTTCCCCAAAAAAACTATGTAGCTCTTCTGCTGGGATTCCAGTTACATAAAGGGGCTTTGTTGCTTTCTGAAGAATCTGAAAGACTGTGTGAGACCACAGAAAGAGCATGGACTTAAAGAAAAAAAGACTCCAATTGGAAGGTGGCTTCCAACTAGAACTTTATCTAGTAGAAGTACTTGGAAGATGTGATCCAGGCTGGCAAGATGACAACCAGGCCAACATTGCTTTTCTTACAGTGTTACAAAACTGACAGATCAGAGGAATGCTATAGATCAGTGATTCCCAAAGTGGGTGCCACCGCCCCCTGGTGGGTGCTGCAGCGATCCAGTGAGGCGGTGATGGCCACCCTTTTTTTGTATTACATTCTATTCTGAGTTCAATAAATATTTTCATAATTTCCAGGGGGCACTAAGTAATATTTTTCTGGAAAGGGGGCAGTAGGCCAAAAAAGTTTGGGAACCACTGCTAGATATAGACTTCAGCAAAGCATTTGACAAAAATTCCCATCTTATTCTTATGGAAAAGATGTAGCAATATGGACTAACCAATAGTACAAGTTGTTGTATTCGGAGCTAGACCCAATGAGTAATCATTAATGATTCAATGTCAACATGGAAAGGAGTCTCCAATAGAGTGTTTTGGTGACTTGTGGTTGGCCCTCTACTATATAACACTTTTATTATATGGGATAAAAGCACAAATTGCTTGCTTTTCACATTTTCAGATGACACAAAATTAGGAGATAGCTGATGAGAGGCAAGATTGAAAAATATCTTGACATGTTGGTACATGGGACCAGATCTAACTGAATGAGATCTAATATAGATAAATGTAAATTCTGGACTTTAAGTTAAAGAAAATAAGCTTTTAATATGATAGGAGAGGTGTAGCTAGATTAGTTCAGCTGAAAAGGATATAGATTTTGGTAAGATGACATGATATAAAAGCTGAAAAAGCTAGGACCAGGACCAGGAAAGGGATTGCTATCTTGTACTCTGCCCTAGTCAGACCAAATCTGAAATATTTTATTTAATTCCAGACACTGAATATTAGACATTAAGTTAGAGAACATCCAGAAGAGGGCAACTAAGGTAATAAAGGACTTGGAAATATGTAAGGTTCAAAGAAGACTATGGAGAGACACCAATAGCCGTATTCAAGTGCATGAAGGGTTTTGAAGTGGACAAGGTGTTGGGCAGAATTGAGAGAAATCATAGATGGTTCAAGGAAACAATTTTAGACTTCAGGTAAGAAAAACATTAAGATAGAGCTATATAAAAGTGAAAGTAGAATGCTGCCTTGGAAGACAGTGGGTTCTCCTCTAATTGGAGGTCTTCTCTTCAAGAAAATGCTTTATGTCCATATGTCAAATGTGTTTTAAAAGCGAACCTTTTTCCAGTATGGATCTTATTAGATGTCCCCTGAGAACTCTTCAAACTAAGATTCTGTAATTTGGTGATATGAATCTGAGTCCCTGTTCTGACACTTAATACTTGTATGACTGGGCAAACCATTTAAATGCAAATCATTTAAACTCTGTCCCTCAATTTCTTCATCCACAAAATGGAGATAATACAACACAGGAATATGAGGTTAGAGTCCAAATATGATAACTACACTGCCTTCCACATTGAAAAGAGTTTGTTTTAATTTGGCTTTTTTCCATTTTTTATGTTGGTCCTCATTCCAGTTTTATCCTTAAATATCTCCAGAAAGATTTGGCTTCCTTGGATCTATTTAAGTTTTCACTTAACTTTTTTCCTTCCATTGCTGCTCACTGCTTTCTGAGGTAATATGGCTAATAATCTTTCACTATTCTTTTCTCTATAATTTTACAAATACATTTATATCCTAAACCAGTATTGTCCTTTGCTGTATATTTCTCAGTTTCCCAAAATGTTCAAATGTCTCCTGGCTAAATCTATTTCTAAGTTCTTTTAGTCTTCTCAGTAGGGCAATTGGTTTGCTTTGGTTAAATTCATTTATAAAATAGTTATGACCCATGGGAATTCTTTTCTTCATTTCCTATTTTTTATGTCAACTGATTGTTTAAATGGGTCAGGTTATATTTGTTTTAATTTTATACACCATAATTTTTTCTCCTTATTTCTTTGGTTTTGTATTAATTTTTATTTTTACTATAACAAATTAGTAACCTGATTATATACAAATGAGAAATTCAGAAATAACCCCACATGAATAATGACTCATTATTTCCTAACTGTTTAAACATAATTAATTTCTATTTTGTTATTTGATTTATAACATATCCATCATCTCTCATTTCTCTTCAAAGTAAGTGTTCATGTTGTTTAGATATGAAAAGTCTATGGAGTCTACAAACCTTTCTCCTGTTTAATTTCTTTTTCCTGAACCATATTTTCCAACATAATTTTCACTGCCCTCCTCTATATTCACTTTCGGGTTGAAGTTAATGAATATTAAAGTTTTTGCCTGCCAAGTCTGGGTATGGGAGGTCCTGGGTTCAAAACTGGCCTCAGATACTTCCTACCTGTGTGACTCTGAGCAAATTACTTAACACCCATCTAGCCCTTTCCACTCTTCTGCCCTGGAACCAATATTTAGTATTAATTCTAAGATGGAAAGCAAGGATTTTTTTTAAGTGTATACATTCATGTAATTTAGAGTTTTATCCAAGTTCTTTGTAGGATTTCTCTTCCTCATCATCCTCTGAAACAGAGGTTGGATCATAAGCTGCAGTTATTTTCAATGTGATCTTTTTGCAAATGCTGTTATGAGCAATGCAATAGGAAGTGACTGAATATCCTGTGAAAAGATGTTTCATAAACTCAATGCTGCCCAAAGTCTTTATTTACCTCTTCTGTAAACTTGGTCTTTCATTCACTTGCAACTTACTTTCATCTTCTGGTTTCATTTGTAGAGAGAATGTCTAGACTGATACAATTGAGTTTTTCTAATAGTATATCTAATCATTGGTCACTGGACAGAGATTGCACACTTAGAATAAGAATAGTCAAATTCATGGTTATATAAAATCCAAAAGGAGTCTGTGGCTTAACCTAGCATTAAACATTGGTCCAACAAAAGACCACACATAGGTTAATTGCCCAAGGAATAGCCCTGCTAGATTTAAAGGGTCTCATCACCAAAAAGTTGGGCACCAGATAATGATAGTTTTGGTTGAACCAATTTGCTGAGTTTACATACTAAGGCATTCAGGATTTGCAATTTACCTGAGTGCAGGAACTATAAATAGCAATATAATCCCAGATACTGAAGAATTATGAACAATATCTATCTCACAAGGGGAATATGAGAAACGTCCTGGAAGTCAGGAAGCTCTTGATTCAAGTCTCATTTCTGATGCATACTGACTGTATGGCCTTGGGCAAGTCACTTAGTTTCTCATTGTTTTAGGTAGCTCTCTTAAGACAAAGCTGCAGAGTAGGTGCCGATATGAATTGGTAGAGGGAGTTGTTTCCCTAGACATTCTGATCCTCCATTAAAAAAAAAAAAAAAAACTGTGAGTTGTAGCTGCTATTTTTACTCATTTTACTTTATGTGCTTGACTCCCCACCAAACAAACCTCAAAAATCTTTGCATTGGAGGAAAAGGACAAATTGAGGAAAGATGGAGACAGAAAAGAGAAAGATTGAGAAGTCTTATTATGATCCCTATTTATACCCAAATGTGATAAGGTTTCTGGGATAGATTAATATATCTAATATATTTATTACAAAATGAAGGCATGGTAACACATAACACCCTATACAAACACAAAGAACAATGGTATATAGCTGCTATTTACTCCATTTGTAATGAGACATAATATCCTGACAACAAAGATGATATGGTGGCCAAATAGAAGACTCTTTCATTGGATTACTTGGGAGATGTAGCCACAGTGGGAACAAAAGTTGTTTTTTTTTAAAGGGAAAATGTTGTCTAAGGTTGGAAGATGAAGCAGTAGTGAGATAAATTAGGGCAAGATGATAATACATATGAGAACTAGAACAAGGGTGAGCAGATTTGCTTTTGGAGAATCAGGTGAAATTAGCTTTTGGACAGAAAGTGAAATGAGAAGAGAGATGGGGCTACCAATGTCATTAAGACATGTTGTAGAAGCATAATGATACAAATCAAGATGGAGAGAATTACAGTTAAGTAAACCAGTTCAGGAAATACCTGGGAAAAACTCTGAATTTTGGAATATAAAGGAATCAGGTTCAAATACTGATGATTAATATCTATGTGGCCTTAAAAAACTCACTAAAAATCCTAGATTTTAGTTCCCTCATCTATAAGATGAAGGGTATGAGGAAAAATGAATACTGATGTCCTTTTCAGTTCCAAATCAAAAATCAAATAATTCAATACTCCAATGCTTTTGAAATGGATAAATTGAACTGTTCATCTGACCATCCATGAGCTTTTATAGGTATGATAATCTCACCTACTTTGTGAAAAGCCCCTGTTACAAATTGTTTAGAGGTTCAAAAATAATAATATAAATATATAAGGCAGTGTATGGAATTAAATTTAGAGGTTTCACTAAATATGTGAGGATTCCAAAATAATCTTTTGGTCACCAACTTAAAATATTATATCTCAAGTCAAAATTACTTTTAATAGCTTTTATTTGCAAAAGGGTGGAAAGAGTGAAAGTACAGAAATACAAAAAGAGGGTAGCGAAAATATCTAGCCTATCACATTAAATATTGCTCTGGTGCTCAGCTCAGCCTGGTAGGGCTTGTTAACCCTTGATTGGAGGACCCAGAGTTCCACCCACACAGCCTCCTCCAAGAAGGGAGGGCCTCTTCAAAACTAATGTCTCTCCAGACACCAGAAAAGGAAGGGCAGCCACTCACTCACTTCAAGTCCCAAGTTACCTCCAAGAGGGAAGTCACCAGTTGAAGACAACTACCAAAGACTACTTGCAGAAGACTCTCTCCAGCTGAAGAAGTTCAGGGCTTTTATAGTGACTTCTTGTCCCTTACCCTCTTCACAGGGGCCAATCACAACTTCCAAATTGCCTAGCACTGGGGGGAGGGGGGGGCAGTGTCTATGGGATCCACTTCTCACTTCTGAAGGTGTTAACCCTTCTGTAGGTCTCTAAGGGTATCAACCTTTTATCATAGGCTTCACAAGTTTCTGATTGATTGAGTTATCACCTACTTTAGCAAATAACTCCTGAACACTCTTACTTAGTGTTAAATATGGTTGTGCTTTGAGTTCTGGAGTTATCACTCATTTTAGCAAGTGACTTGCAAATTCTCTTACTTGATGGCTTACAAAGTATTAAGTAGAGGTGTTTTCAGTTTTGGTTGATAAATTTAAAAGTTGCTGATGCTAGACAAAGAAAGTTTGATTTGTATTTCACAGCAGACAATAATTAATACTTCTAAGATCTAAAGTCATTATTTTAATTTCACAAAAACTCAGTGAGAGAAGTAATACAAGTTTTATTTTCCCCACTTTACAGATAAGAAAACTAAAATTTTAGTGAGGAGAAAGGACTTACCCAGAGCTGCTCAGTGATGGAGTTAGAAGCTGAATGCAGATCACTTGAGTGAAAAATCAGCATAGTATAATAGAGATCTGTCAGATAACCTGAGATCAAATTTCTGCTCTGCAACTAACTTCCTCTGGGACCTTAAGCAAGCTATTTACCCTCACATTGCTCCATTTTTCATCATTTGAAAAATTAGGGGGTTGGGATGACAGATTAGAGTCAGCAACTCAACCAAACTCTCCCAACATTCCCTTCCCAAAAACTTTAAAATAAAACCTCAAATCAAATTTTGGAGAGGTGAGGCCAACAAAAGGTCAGTGAGACATTTTTCCAGGCTAAGACAACTTGAGAGGTTGAAAGTAAAAATCTGTGACACTGAAGTATGGGCCAGTTCAGAGCCCATACAGCAGCAGCACCAGTACCAGCAGTAGTATTAAGCCATGGAGGCAGCTGCAACAATGGTAGGAGCAGCAACTTCAGGAGCTTTCAGCCCACAGATTGTAAGGAGGTTGCACAACTGGTCAGAAAGGATGCAGCTGGCACTAATTAGCATTTCTATTGCCCTTAAGCAGTTCTGGGTCTTAGTTCCAGGGTGGAGAAGAGCACTTGTGGTCAGTCACAAGGAAGCAGGGACCCTGGTCACAGTTCCAAAATGAGAAGAGTACTACCATATGTGAATTTAATATAAATTTTACCCACTTATCCACACATGAATTTTATGGCAAGATGCCAGAGGTCATGAGGCTCTCAAGCTTCCTGAAAGAAGTTGGCGCATGTGCATATGTGGCTATGTGTTGTCCTGGTGGCCTGGCAAAAGTCCCTGTCCAATAGGTTATGTACCTGGAAGTCAGAACTTGGGATCCAGACTGTCTTATCAGGAGGAGTGGGGAATATGGTCTATATAAACTAATAGATTGGAAGCTCTGGCGCTCTCTCTTCTAAGACCTGAGCTCACTGTCCCTTCTCTAGATCGTTTAACAAGGCAGGGACTAGCCTTATTTTATTTGGCCAATCTCAGACAATGAGGATTGAGTTGCTAGGAGTCTCCAATCCACTTGGGCTGGAGCTCTGGAAGCACAATGAGGCTTGGGGTTCAGCTGGGGCATTGTGAAAGAATTTTATAGTTAGGGAGGCCTGGTCATTCTCTCTCTCTCTCTCTCTCTCTCTCTCTCTCTCTCTCTCTCTCTCT
>NC_058131.1:620116133-620155049 GCF_016433145.1 Gracilinanus agilis
AGACAGGAGAGAGAGAGAGAGAGAGAGAGAGAGAGAGAGAGAGAGAGAGAGAGAGAAGCAATCCCTGGTTGCTTCCCAGGTCAGTGGTTGTGAGGTCTAGTCTGATAATAGGACTGGTTTCTGAAAGATGACTACTAAACTAAAACTCTTGGTCAAATGGTCAGTAAGAAAAGGAGAAAGAGGAGGAGCTGTGACTCTTCCTGTTGTTGTTATTGCTTGTGGAAGAGGGTGGTAAGGAAAATGTACCCCTCCATAATGATTGTTCTCCTTAATGATGGATCTAGGGATTGGGCTGGAAACAGGAGCTATGGGCTGAAGGCACGGATATTCCCCAAACTCTTGAGCTTAGGGTCCTGATCTTTCATTAGGGCCTGATGGGAGGTGATAGTCAAGGTGACAGCACTGGTTTGACTCACCTGGCCTATGCTACCTCCTTTCTCTCCTGAGTGTCTTGTTGCTTTAGGTAGACTGGCTTGCTTGCCTAATACATGCAAGTATTGGTCAAAAAGCAATAAAGTCCACTATGCTTCACCTCTTATTATATTCCGAAAGTATATTTAGAAATGATTTGTTGTTACCAATTTAAGTCTCCCAATCAGCCTATAAGCTTCTCTGAATTCTCTCCATATTGTCAAATATAGCACTCTGCAATGAGTAAGTACTCGATAAATGTTTAGTGAATGAATGAGTGAAAAATAGAGAGCAAATGCAAAGCTTGATTCAAACTAGACATGATCATCTGTTTATCTACCTGCTTAGCAGCCTCACAGCTAGGGACATGCTAAAAAACAGTCAATGTAGTAATTAACTTGTTGGCATGCTTCCCAAGGGATAATACCAATGGTCAGAGCTATAACTAGTTTGGGAGACTATAGCTTTGTCTCAAGGAGCCACCATGGAAGAGGGGAATGTTAACTCCTTTCAGTGGCCTTGGGTTTCTCATGAACCTCTGGAGACCAACGGTACAACTGTACTCATAGTTATGGGGCCCTTCTCCCAGGTACACTTTCCTGGCCTGATCAAATCCCCAAAAATATGAAGAATAGGACTGAGAGATTTGCCATGCTCTCTGGATATGACTAGATCACTGTCTTTTATGCTGTCAAGTACCCATTCCATCACCACCCCTACGCCTTTTCCACCACCCAAAAAAATCCATTCTATCAGATATAAACTTGCCTAGTCAAGATTCACAATAGTAACAGATGTACCTATCAGGCTATAATGCCCTTTGGAGGTGAGGACAGTTTGCTAGTTATATAACAGGTGATCTGGCAATAGAGGGTTGTTGGTGATAAAAATCAGGCATAATCATTGGTAGGCAGTAGGGTACAGATATAAATAAGTTGAGCACAAGAGAAATAGATGCAAACTCCCTTATGGAAATGTCTACAATATCTTGAGAAATCCAGGTTTCCCTGTGTCCATATCAGTGCTTTTCCAAACATTTCTGGGAGAGTTGATTAGAGACACTGTAGTTGGGCATCTGTCCTGTGCCCTATAGAGAAAAGTAGCTAAGAATCTCTACTGGTGATATGTATTCCAGACTACATAAATTGTGGGTGCAGGAACCCAGAATATAGTATCAACAAGAAGAAGCAAGGCTGAAGTTGTCTATTTGTGTGAACACACCCCTCTTCCTAGGGCAAGAAGATATTGTGAAAATCCTGGATGGCACCCCTGCCATCAGTATGCATTGACATTACACTTTCTTTCTTATGGAAAAAAAGAAAGAAATCTTGAAAATCAGCAAAGTGCCACAGGTCCCAGGGGCCAAATAAGATTAATTAGAGCTGGAAAGACATCGGCCTATAGAGAAAGAAATCTTATTCATTAAAATGGAAAACATGCTTGCAAAGCCCTGGCACCTTTCTCTAAGAAGCTCACTGATGTTGGATACGACCTTCCCAAGTTTAGGATAGAGCTGAGATAGAGTTGGAGGTAGGGCACGGAAGAATAGATTAGAAATATTCTGAAAGGCTCAGTTTTGGAGAATCTGATTAGAAGGAGGGGGGGAAGGGGAAGGGAATATGCATTTATATATTACCTGTACTAAGCACTTTTTACAAATATATTGGATTGTATAAATTATATAATGGATTATATAAATCCATTTGATCCTCAAAACAACCCTGCAAAGTAGATGCTATCATCACCCTCTCTTCACAGTTAAAGAATCTGAGGCAAACAGAGAAGTAAACTTACCTAGGATAGCACAGTTAGTAAGTGTTTTGAGAATGAATTTGAACTCAGGTCTTCCTGACGCCAGGCTCAGTGATCTCTAACCACTGTCTTTGGGAGATTTGAGTAGAAGGTAAGCAAAAAATTATGAGGTCCTCTAAAATAAAATGTACCCATGGCTTTAAGTACTCTGAATATCTCTGTTGTGCAAATCCAACCCCTAATATATGGGTCACATGGCATCATGTGACATCTTTCATTTAACAAATGTATTTCTTAAATCCAAAAAGATCCACAGGTAGGACACATGGAAGGGAAGGTTTTTCCAGGTGGCAAAGGAATAAAAGAAGATTGGCTACCATTTAATAAATTTTTTTCCAACCACAGAAGTCTATGAAATGGACAAATTTTTGTAGCCCTCTCCTATTTCCACAATTCTGAATGCCACCTCCTCCCATTACCACAGTAATGAGTGCAAGAAAGGTAAAAAATAGAGTGCCAGGAAACACTATCCTCAGTTTCACCTGCAAACATTAACTTACTTTCTGTACTTTTAATGTCAAATCTTTGTCCAATCACCAGCCAAATTCAATCCTACTAGGTGAAATGAGCCAGAACTTGAAATCATAGGCTTAGAGATGGAAAGCAATTATAAACACTAACCCACTCATTTTACAGATGAAGAAACTGATGTCTAGATGGGTTAAGTGATTTGTCCAAGGTCATAAAGATGGTAAGTGGCAGAACAGGGATTCAAATAAAGGTCTTCTGACTCCAAACTCAATGTTCTTTCCATTGCTGACATCACTATAAATGAAACCAGAAAACTTATAGAAATTTTGGCTAAATTAAAGACGAGCTCATAGGTTTTCTTTTTTTTTTTTAAACCCTTGTACTTCGGTGTATTGTCTCATAGGTGGAAGAGTGGTAAGGGTGGGCAATGGGGGTCAAGTGACTTGCCCAGGGTCACACAGCTGGGAAGTGGCTGCATAGGTTTTCTTTATACAAACAAACATAAAGACTGATAGAGTCAATTTCATTGTATACCCCAAAAGTGACAAGAAAGCATCAAAGTCAATATTATAATGTACCCAAAGTTGACAAGAAGCATCGGTCACTAGATCATCTCACCTTATAAAACTAATGATGAGCACATGCAAATAAATACCATTAATGTCACTGCAATATATTCGCCAACATCCTTGACAGAGTAGATAAGTAGATAAGGTGGTCTGTGAAATATCTGGCAAAATCCTCCAAACCACATCAACATATACCTTGAAATTTAATGACTTCAATGCAAAAATCATCAAATAGGAGGAAAGTGAGGGAAATGGTGAAAACCACTTTAAAAAATATGGATTGGCATCAATAATCAGCAATACAAATTAGTTTTAAATCTGAAATATCACCTTTCATCCATCAAATTTGAAAAGGTAGTTAAAAGGTGAAAAAAATGCTGCCACAGCTGTGGAAAAATTGGTGTGCTGAAATACTGTTGATGGAGTGGTGAATTTTTGTCATCCTCTTGAAAAATAACATGGAATAATAAGAGTTAACAAAAATGTTTCTTGACCCAGTGATCCCACTGTATTATCCATTTCAGACCCTTTAATTGTGAGTGTTCCCCCCAAGGCCCTGTCCTGGGCACTCTTCTCTGCTCTGTCTAAGGTGTCTCTCTTGGTAACTTCAGTAGCTCCCATGGGTTTAATTATCATCTCTATGCTGATGCCTCACAGATTTCTTTCCCGAGTTTCAGACCCACATCATCAACTGCCTATTAGACATTTCAAACTGGATGTTCCAGAGATATCTCAAACTTAACATATTCAAAACAGAACTCATTTTCTTTCCTTTCAAGCCCATCCTTTTACCAAATCTCCTTATTTTTGTTGAAGGTAACACCATTCTTCTAGTCTCCCAAGTTCAGAACTGCAGCATTATCCTTGATTCTTCCACCTTCCCTCATCCCACATATCCAATCAGTGTCAAGTCTTGCCATCCCTACCTACACTTTATCTCTCATATTTTGCCCCTTCTTTCTACAAAACACAAGTGGTTCCTCAGTTCAGATCCTCATTACCCCTTACCTTGACTGTTGCAATGGCCTCTTAATTGGTCTCCTTGCTTCAGTTCTCTCCTTATTCTAATCCATCATCCACAGAGCTGCCAAAGTGACTTTTCAAAACCTTAGATCTGACCATGACACTCCCTTATTCAATGAACTCCAGTGGATCCCTATTGCCTCTAAAATAAATATAAGTTCTCAAGTCACCACATTCACAATCCTGAAGAAAAAAGTTAAAATAACAAGACTTTAGGGTATTTAGGGAATGAAGGGGAAAGGAAAATAGCCAATCTTTCTTGTGAGAATGGACAAGATTAATCATCACTGTTCCCTGTATCCTTCCCCTTTCTCAGGTAATACCAAAAGGCATAATGGAAAAACAAACCAGTGTTTAAAATTTTTTTAATATTGTCATTTTTATGTACAGTGACATCACAGGAAAACTAAAACAGGGAGATATGATCACTTAATTTGCTCATCAGTGTCATGGAACGTGTCTTTTACATTGTCCAACAAAAGGAATATCTGCTGATAGCCTTTATTTGATCTGTTTCTCTTTGCAGATGATGTACTAATAGCACCAGAACCTCCTAAATATTTTTACCACAGAGGTTCCTCAGGGAAGTTCATGGTGAGGTAAAAAATCGGTCTGGTCATCTATATCAGAAAAAAGAGTGTGAATAAAAGCATTGCACAGACTAGGATATTCTGCTAAATAAATGACCCTTTGTCCACTGCATAGGGATGCTGAGCCCCACCTCGTTCTTCCAAAATTAAATCACAGTAGAAAGAGATCTAGCTAGATTTTCCATTGGAAAACTGTCCATACTTTCAAAGTCCCCTAAACTGCTTGCTGCAGCAAAAAAAAAAAACATCTTCTTAACATGAATTTTCTTAGAATCATAGAGCTAAAGTTCTAAGGAAGCTCAGAGGCCCTCAAGTCCAACCTCATCATTTTACAGATGAGGAAACTGATGTTAAGTTAGACTAAGTGACTTTATGGAGATCACACAGGTAAATGTCAGAAGCAAGATTTGAACCCAGATCTACTATTCTACAGCTAAAGTATTCTTTCCATTGTACCATGCTGCTTCATTATATACATACCTCTTTACTCCTTGCTATTTGACTATGCCTCATAGGACACAAAGAAAATCAGAATTGCATGCCTAAGGGCAATTAAATGACACCTGGAAAATATGTTGGCCACAGGGCATTGCTTATGATAACTTAAGTGAGAGGTTTGGCATAAAAAATACTTATAAAAGACATGAATTACTGGAAAAGGTAGACTGGTTCTACATTAAAGAAAGAATGAGAACAACTCATGGACATCCCAAGTGAGAACATATGTCTCCCAAAATGTCAATAAAGCATTAGGGTGGATCCTTCATGGGAGACCTGTGGAATGCATGAATGAGAACTATGAAGGCTTAGAAGGTAAGAAGCAGTTTGTATCTGCATTGGTAGAAAAGAGCACCACCACCCCCCCCCCAAGGAAATCACAAAATTATCCATGTTAAAGTGTCACAAACATATTAATGTCTCTGTGCTAAGTTTTTGTAAAACAGCACTCACCTCTCTCTAAAATCATCAGGAACACTAAACCTCAAAGTAAGGAGAAGCAGGCAAAGAAAGGTAAGGACAATTTTTAAAGGACCCGAGGGTTTTTCAAACCTATTTGAGAGGGAAAAGAAAGATCAAAGAAGGGCTAGAACTGCCCCATTTGGGTGGATGGGTTGATGATAGCTGACAACAGGGGCAAACTAATGTTCTTCAGTTCTTTTGTGTCTTCTTCCTCTGCCAAGGAGAATAACCTTTGTTCTGGAAAAGATGGGGAAAATGGTTTATAGAGGGCTGATATCTAACATAAGTAAGATAATAGTAAGAAAGTGCCTAGCTAACTTTCATGGGATCAAGATGGCCCAGATGAACTTACCTTTGAATATGGAAAGAACTGACTGATGTTTCATTGTTTCATAGCTAAAGCTATGAATGTAGAGAGAATTAGAAGGGAATGTAGAGGCCACCAAAACTCTCATTTTATAGTTCAGGGAACTGAGGCCCGAGAAGGCCAAATGAATTGCTTAGGGAGAGGTGGATAACAAGTGACAGAACTGATTCCAAATCCATATCTTCTCTATTTCATTATATTCACTGCCAGGTTCTTTAAAAGATTTTAGTGAACAGGAAAGATGCCATAGAGAGATGCCATAGAGAGATCCCTGCAGAAGAGGAAATTTTGTCCTGATTTTGAAATAAGAAAAGAAAATGCAATCTGCAAACTATAGGTCAATGAGCTTGACTTCAATTCATGAAGATATATTATTAAAAGAATGTTTAGTGACCACTTCGAAAAGGAAGAAATGATAGCAAAGATCCCAGTTTGATTCCATCAAGAATAGGTCATGACGAACTAATCTTTTTTTCTTTTTTTTTTTGACAGATAACAAAAGAGTAGGTCAGGAGGGTTTTACAGATATAGTTTAACTTGATTTTTACCAAAGAATTTTAACAGTTTCTTCCATTATTTTGGAAAGGATGGAGAGATACATTTCAATTCTCCTCAATGCTAGTGCCTTCCTTCTGCTATTATCTCCAACTTATCCTGTATTTATCTTTTTGGACATAGTTGTTTACACATTGTCTCCCCCATTAGATAATTAGTTTCTTGAGACTGAAGATTGTATTGTGTGTGTGTGTGTGTGTGTGTGTGTGTGTGTGTGTGTGTGTGTATAGCACAGTACCTGGCACATAGTAGGTATTTAATACACGTTTGTTGACTTGACTAAGCAATAACACAATTAAATAGATTCCAAACTGGCTGGATGACTACACTCAAAGAGTGATCATTAATGATTCAATGTCGACTGAGAAAAGGGTCCCTAGTGAAGCAATACAGAGATTGGTATTGGAAATCTCTGCTGAACATTTTAATCAATAGCTTTGCTAGGGTATGGGTGACTTCCTCATTGCATCTGCCAATGACACAACGCTGGCTAACTCACTAGGTAGAAGTTCTGGAATCCTAAAATATAGTACAATGGGAAAGAGAATTAGATTTGAAGTTATAGTACTTTAGTTCAAATCCAGACCTTAATACTTGCTACTTTGCACAAGTCAGATGACCTTTATTAACCTCAGTTTCCTCATTTACACACTGAGAAGATTGGACTAGAAAACCTTTAAGATTCCTTCTAGCACTAAATCTATGTTAGTATCTTGGCAAGCAAGGAGACTGATGTCTCATAATTAATTTAATTAAATTAATAATTTTGAAAATAAATTAATAATTAATACATGTTTAATGTTACACTTAAGGTTAAGGAAGGGACTTAATAAGTATGAGACAGAAGGCATATAACTATACAACAGTTTATCTGAAAAAGATCAAGGGCTTTTAATGGACTAAAGGCTCAACATAAGCCAATTCAATATGAGTTTGATAATGTAGCTAAGCAAGCCAATATGACTTGGACTTCATTAGAAAATATGTAGATTACAAACTTAGGAAGTAAAAGTCCCACTGTCCTCTCAGACCACATTATATTTAGTCTAAATTGCCATAATTTTAGGTAAGACTAAACTATAGAGTGCCCAGAGCAGGACAAACAGGATAATGAAGAGTGTCTTAAGTTTATGCCATATGAGAACTGGTTGTAAGAATTAAGGATGTTTAGCTATAATGTGTAAAGCAAATAGAGCTTCACACACACACACACACACACACACACACCCCAGGGCACTGATTCTTGAGTAATATGCACTTTCTCCCTGAATCCCCTTTACCCTTTGTAAAAAAGTGTATGCAAGGCAGCTGAGTAGCTCTGTGGATTGAGAGTCAGGCCTAGAGATGGGAGGTCCTAGGTTCAAATCTGGCCTCAGACACTTCCCAGCTGTGTGACCCTGGGCAAGTCATTTGCTCCCCATTGCCCACCCTTACCACTCTTCACCTAGGAGCCAATACACAGAAGTTAAGGGTTTAAAAAAAAAAGTGGTGCTATGGCAGTTACTGGAACTAAACCTCTTTTATGTCACTACCATCATTTTTCAACTCTCTTCCAGCCATGGTTTGAGTAGGAGTTAGGGAAAAGAAAAGAGAAAGGAAAAAGTTGGTCTACAACATAAGAACTTAAGGCTTTCTACTGGCTCAAACTCTTGGTCTACCCAGGTCAAAATTCCGTCTCTGATAAAGGCATTGAGGGGTGCTGTGTTGGAGAGTGAGGCAGATCATTATGACACATTTCAAAAGCTGAGAAATTACCCTGACACAACCCAGCTTCTCTTGGTAAGGATTTAAGATTATTCAATTCCAAATGACCCCATGGAAATAGACCATCTAAATTGCTCTCCTTCTTCCTCTTAGCTTAGAAAATGTATCAGGATTCTGATTGGGTCTTTGACTCTTGTCTCCCAGAACATAATCTTCCTGACATGGCCACAATAGCCCAAATCACTACCTAACAGAGTTGAACAGTGGAATTTTTTAGGTTTTATCCTTCTCCCTCGCATGCCAAGCAAGGTATAAATCAGGCTAGAACAAGTAAGAAATCGTATACCTCTCCAGCTAACATGGCTCTGACAGAAACTGATGAGTTTAACCAAGCAGAGGCAAAATTGGAAATCAAGCAGCTGGCATCTCGAATCGTAAAGTGTAAAAATAAATACTATTTGGTGAGATTTAGAGGGATTATGAAAAAGTGGGGACAGCCAATTTTGGTTGTGTTTATTTCAATGAAAGCTTTTATTTAACTGACTTGAAACAGGGCTCTTGCCCAAATCCCAGCCCTGTATACTGAGCTTATCAAGAAGAAAAAGAAAGGTGTTCATTCTCAGGGCTAAAATGCTGGCACCCTGCATTTCCCCTGCCCCTGCTCCCTGACCTCATCACCCAGATGACTCTGGACAAGTCACCGAGCATTGGAAGTGAGAACCTGATGGGTGGCTGGTCCTGTTTGCCTAGAGCTCTGTCCTGTCCATCCTAATCTGTCTGTTCAAAATTGAGTGGAAAGAGCACTGGGTTTGGAGTCAGATGACCTGAGGTCAAATCTCAGGTCTAAACTTGAGCAAATTACTTTATCTTCTTTTGCCTCCATTTCCTCATTACTAAAAAAAAAGAGAGAGAGAGTTGATCTAGATGACCTCTCAATGTCCTCTTTGGCCCCAAATACCGCAGGTACCCTGATAGAGAGAGTGCATTTCTTCTATCCCCTCCAGATATATTTCTTAAAGTAGACTCCTTTATTCATACTGTCCCTTCTACTTGCCTATATCCTCTCACTTGCCTGGACTATTATAACAGTCTCTAAATTGTACTGTTGATTTCTATGATTCCTCTTTCTTCAATCCATCCTCCACACAGTTAACAAAATAATCCTTCCAAAGAACAAGTCTGGCCATGCTATTCCCCTGCTCAAGATTCTTCAGTAGTTCCCTGTTGTTTCTAGGATAAAATACAAAATCTTCAGCTTGGAATTTAAAGCCCTTCACAGTCTGGGTCCAGCCTACATTTTCAGGCTTATTGTATATTCTTCTCCTTCATTCACCTTATATTCCAGACAATCTGGTCTAACTTACTGTTGCCCAAACTCAGCGTTTCTTTTCCTATCTCTGTATAGATGGTTCTCCATGTCTAAAATACAGTTCTTCCTCACCAATGCCTCTTAGAATTCCTAGATCCCTTCCAGTTTCAGGTAATATCCCACCTCCTAGGGAACTTTTTGATCCTTTAAGATTAGCACTTTCTTGCTCCTCAAATCATGTAGATATTTCTCTGTGTAGATGATGTATCCCTTGGTAGAACACAAATTCTTTAGATGTGAGGATGGATTTTCACCATGTCTTTGTATGTCTACCATAGGACCTTGTAGATTAGTAGATGTTATTTTTTTAGATGCTTGTTGGATTGAAATACTCTTTACCTACTTTACTTTTGTCTACTTACCCTAAGCACCAAATCCAATTCAAGTACCACTTTTTCCATAGAGCCTTCCTTGAATGTGCCCCTACTCAGTGACTATTCCCTTTCCTTAAACTCCTAGAACACTTATGATCTCTAGTTGGAAATTAGTATATACTGACTTAAATGTTATCTATTTTCATATTTGAGTTATGTGTCTTCTCATCTGAATTACAAGCAGAGCGTACTATAAATATTTAAGAACTATTTTTAAGGGGAAATTATTTACGAGACACTTTTAAGTTTAACCTGCACCATTAACATTTCTCTATCACTTTCTTAAGTAAATAAATAATATAATAAAGTAATAAATCATACATTTTCTGATTTCCAAAATGTGTATGTTCACACTGCAGATTTAACATTGAGCTGCCTCCAGCATACTCCTGATTATAAGTCCCTTGAGAACAGGGATTCAGTTCAATATCCCTTTACATCTTCTAGAACTTAGGATGGCATTAAAACACAGTGAACACTTAAGAAATGTTCATTGACAATGCTGATGTGGTAGTAGTAGATTAGATTCAGAGTTTATAGAAGGTTTCTGATGTGGAAATTGAATGGCTAATCTTGAAAGAACACATGCCTTCCCGAGGGGACTCCGGCTTTGCTAGTCTGACTGATTAGAAAGATTAGACATACACCTCTTTCTGGGGTATGGCACAGAACAAGCAACATCCAGGTAAGTGACAGAAAGAAGTACATCTGTGGTGGGCACTTGGAAATAACATCTCCATTATTAAAGAAAAATTGGACCAGGGGCTAAATTGGCAGATTTCCAACCTCACATCTGGGATGGGCCTCCAGGCTAGGAATTACTTTAAAGCTACCTTCAAAGCCCAGCTTGAACTTTACAGTGGAAAGTTATGGGATAAGGTAATCATTTTCAATATGGGAAAATTCTTCCCTAGAACTTTCTCAAGGCACAAAAACATCAGTGAGCCCTTCCCTTTGCATCAGTGCCTGAGAATGACAGCTTTCTAAGAAGGGCAAGTTATCTTTGCTGGAAGGTATTACATGATCAAAACTTCTGGGCCAACAAAACGTTCTCTACCTGGAATCCCTAACTTAGCTTAGGTTCCAAGACCCAACTCAAGTCCCGCCACCTGCAAAAGACTTATCAAAACAACTCTGAGATATCTCGGATCTATCAGATTGGCTAAAACGATAAAAGGGCAAAATGACAAATGTTGGAGTTGTAGAAAAATGGGGACGCCACTACGCTGTTAGTGGAACTGTGAACTGATCCAACCATTCTGGAGAGCAATCTGGAATTATGCTCAAAGAGTTATAAATCTGTATGCCTTTTGACAGAAAAAATACCTCTATTAGTTTTATTTCCTAAGATGACCAAGGAAAAAGGAAAAGAGTCTATATGTTCCAAAATGTTTATAGAAACTCTCTTTGTGGTGGCAAAAAGAAACAAAAGTAAGGAGATGCCCATCAATTGAGGAAGGGCTAAATGAGTCATGGCATATGATTATGGTAGAATATTACTGAGCCATAAGAAATGACAAACATTAATTTTGGAAAAACATAGAAAGTCCTACATGAAATTATGAAGAGTGAAACGAGCAAAACCAAAGGAACATTATACACAGCAACAGAAATATTGTGTGAAGAATAACTAGTGTTATAATAACCAGAGAAAGACCTGATCAATAGAAATAAGACATATTTTTATCTATATTTATATCTTTTTGTAAGATGATGCAAGTGGGGACAGGGAAGGGAAGGAGTTAACTGGGGATTTTAATGTAACAAACAAATAAATTTAAAATTTTTTAAAAGAACTATCAAAGTTCAGACGCTACTAGTGCCTTCCCCTCTGAGGTTATCACTTTTCTCTACTATACTACTAAAACTGCTCTACTATAATAAGCTAACTATACTATACTTTGTATTTCTCTTCTATGATATACTGACAAAAGGAAGATTCACAAATTTTTTAAAAATTTAAATCTGTATATGGGGACCTAGTTCTCCTTTCTCTGTCCTGAGATTTGGAGAGCTAAATTCTCTGCCACTTCACAATTTAACTACCTCTGTGGAATGGAGGGGTCCATTCCAATCTGCTCTCAGGCAGTGACTGAATTGCCAACTTTGGGGGTTAGAAAAAGCCCATCCATAGTGATAGCCAGATGTGAAAGTCCTTGAAAAAAAAAACAGAACTAAAAAACTCTTGACTAGTCATTGATAAAAGAAAAAATTCTTTATTTGGACTTTCGCCCTAATTAACAAGGTAAAATTCAGGAGAAAGAGAATTTAAGGGAGTTTTTTAAAGTAAAACTCATCATTGGACTGATCACCAGAAATCAGCAAGAGCTTCAAAAGGGAGCCAGCTGTTACTGATAGCTTTCCTAGTGAAATAAATACTATTCAGATGGGTCCAGGTCAAGAGAAGGGGGTGGACCATTGCGTCTCAACTCCTCCCCAAGCTAGCGGACACATGATGATTAGCACATAGGGGTACAAACATCACAGGTAAGGAGTACCTGGCAAAGAGCAAGTAATGCAAAAAGCTACAGGCTAGGTGACTCCAGGCCTGGAATAACTTAGATATATTGAGGCCATCTGGGTAGCTCAGTGGATTGAGAACAAAGCCTAGAAAACGGGAGGTCCTAGGTTCAAATCTAGCCTCAAACATTTTCTAGCTATTTGAACCTGGGCAAGTTACTTATCCTTCCATTAGCCTAACCTTTCCCCATTCTTCTGCCTTGGAACCAATACATGGTATTGATTCTAAAAAGGAAGGTGAGGTTTTTTTTTAATTAAAAAATAATACATACATACATACATATAGATTATACAGAGTGTAGGCTCCTTGAGGACTCGAACTATTTTAGCTTTTTCCTTGCATTCTCAGTTCTAAATATACTGCCTTGGGGGAGCAGCTTGGTAGCTCAGTGGATTGAGAGCCAGACCTAGAGACAGGAGGTCCTAGGTTCAAATCCAGCCTCAGACACTTCCCAGCTGTGTGACCCTGTGCAAGTCACTTGACCCCCATTGCCCACCCTTACCACTCTTCCACCTAGTACCCAATACACAGAAGTTAAGGGTTTAAAAAATTTATTAATTTTAAAAATAAATAAATAAATAAATATACTGCCTGACAATGTAATTAGCCCTTAATTAATGTTCATTGATTGGTGGGAATTCCAGAGGCACTCCTTTTGGGAATGAGTCTGGTGATGAGAACACTTTTGTCCTCATAAATTGAAAAAAAAAAAACTCTTTCTCTCTCTGGGAGCATTCTAGGAATGCTAAGCAATGGGCCCCCTGTCAGGCTGCAGTGGCATTTTGATAAACAGCAGGCATGGGGATTTAAACAGTTTTCTTGGAAATGTCATGGGAGATGCTGACACTGCTATCAAATTTGACTAGATCTCATGGGACACCGACCTGGCATAAAATACTTTGCAGTAGCTTTATCCCCACTTTACCTGTCCAGCCTTATCTCCCCACCACAACCCTGGGATCAGGCTGACGTTTCTGTTCCCCATGGGAAGAAATTGGAAAAGACAGTAAGTATTCAACTAGCCCACCCCAACCTGAGGCTTCTGTGCTTTGGCTCACATGACACCCCCAAGGAGAACATTTCTCCCATCCAACCTAATTCTGCTCATCCTTCAAAGTCCACCTCAAGGGTCACCTCTCCCAAATAACTAACCCAGACCTCAGGGACCTCTTCCTCCCCGTAACTTCTACCATTGCTCCCTCATTTATCTTAGCCCCTGAGAATATACTATTCTATTCCAATTCTCTCATTATGGAGTCATAGAATGTCAGAGACAGAAGAGACCCTAGGAGTGAGCTAATAAAGCCCCTTCTTTCTAAAAGCTTCAAGATGTTACCTGACTTGCTCATAGTCATATGGCAAACCAATTCAATTAATGTCAATTAAGCAAACATTAAGCATTATACTAAGTGCTGAAAGGGGGTAACTAAGTGGCACAGAGAATAGACTGGATTTAAATTCATGAAAACTCATCTTTTTTAATTCAAAACTGATTTCAGACACTTAACTAGCTATGTGATCCTAGGCAAGTCACTTGAATCTATTTGCCTCTGTTTCCTCATCTGTAAAATGAGCTGAAGAAGGAAATAGCAAATCACTCCAGTATCTTTGCCAAGAAAACCCCAAATGGAATCACAAAGAACCAGACCTAACTAAACAACATCAGGTGCTAAAGATGGTACCAAGATTAAGCCCTGATTCCTGTCCTAGAGAAATCTAATAAGGAACCTACAACACAGAACTAAATCTGTTTTTTAAACATGCATGTCTGAGTGAGGTAGCATGGTATGGTAGAGAGAGCCATTCTCTAGTCTTCTCCAATTCCCCACTATTTTTCTTCTCCCAGGGGGGAAGGAAAGGAGGAAAAGCATTTATGTAATGCCTACCATGTCCTATGGACACATATAATACCTACTATGTACACAGTACTAAATGCTTTACAAATATCAACTCATTTGGAGCCTTATAACAACCTTGGGAGGTAATTGCTGTTATTATCCTCATTTTACGTTCAAGAAAACTGAGGCAGAGACTGAATGACTTGCCCAAGGTCATACAACTAGTAAGTATCAGAGGCCAGATTTGAACTCAGAACTTCCTGATTCTGGATTCAGATGCCCTCACTCCTTTCTATGTCCCCTTCGTACTCCCTTTAGCATGGAAATTTCTTGAAAGTAGGACCATCATGTTTTCTTGGTTTTTTGTTCACAATGATTACTACAGAGTATGGCACAAAAAGAATACTTAATAAGTGCTTGTCATATCTATCTATCTATCTATCTATCTATCTATCTGTCTGTCTGTCTGTCTGTCTGTCTGTGTATTTTCCATCAATCATCAATCTATAGTCAATAAAGTCTGCCAGAGAAGATATAACAGTAAATCTAGAGTCATGGAAGACCTGAGTTCATATCTGACCTAAGACAGCTATATGACCCTGGGCAAATCACCTGACCCTATTTGCCTCAGTTTCTTCATCTGTAAAATGAGCTGGAGAAAGAAATAGCAAATCACTCCAGCATCTTTGCCAAGAAAACTCTAAATGGATTGACAACATGACTGATCAACTATAGGGCCATAGGCATATCTTTGTGCCTCAGGCAGCTTCCTAAGAGTTATCTATAAAGTCACCTCAACTATTCCCACATGAATTTAGAAGGGGAAAACCCCTGAGAAATATAGATTCAACCCTGGCCACTCCTTTAACATACTAGGAAACACTCCAACAAAATCTTTTGGGTTTTTTTAACCCTTGCTTTATGTCTTAAAATCAATACTATATATTGGTTCCAGGGCAGAAGAAGGGTAAGGGCTAGTCAATTGGGGCTAAGTGACTTGCCCAAGGCCACACAGCTAGGAATATTTGGCCATATTTGAACCCAGGACCTCCTATCTCTGGGCCTGGATTTCTATCCACTGAGCCACCCAGCTACTCCCCATTGAAATCTTTCCTCTGGAAGGGCCTTAGGAATCTCTATTGCTTTTGGAATTCATAGTAAGTTCTATGATCAGCAAAAACTAGGCAATTTCACACACTGTTTCCTCCTTGTAGCCATCTTCTAAATACTAGTGTCAGAAATCTCATAAACTCATTATCCTTCTCAGACTGCCAAGAGCCAAGTTTATGGGAATAAAGATCAAGCGATATACTGACTCAACAGCCACATCTTTTCCATCCAGAGATGTTCAGGGTTTATCTCTCAGAGACAGATGTTCATCTCTCAGCATCATCCTCCCAGCATCTCTCAAAGAGAACAAATCACAACATACCACAATGCTAAAAGAATTATTTTCCCTTCTCTATCTTGACAAAATTGCCTTCTCTCAGTCTGGAGAGAAGACTAAAAATAGGATAGAGGAGCTGTGACTCCCCTCCCAACAACCCATTCACGCCCTTCTTCAATTCTTAAAGAGGCACAAGGGTGTCATCTTCTGAGTGGGATGGAAGCAAGAGTCTGTGGAGCAAAACAGAGCTGGCATTCAGGGAAGAGCCCTGGAAGCCTCCTTTATACCTAGTGAAGTCTCTCCTATTCAGGAAAAATATAAGGGACAGAGAAAAAGATCCAGACACTAAATCTTCATAGATGAGGAGCCCGTATTAGTTATCAAAACATTAGGAGTTCAGAGAATTTTGGGAGACTCGAAACTGCCTAAAAATGCCTCTCTCTTCAGGAAATGAGAGACAATGTTGAATAGCGGATAGAAAACTGGCAACAGGTTCAATGCCTTCCTCTAAAGTGTACTTATTTGCTAGTTCTTGGCAAATTACTTAATTTCTCGGTGTCTCCCTCCCCACCATCTCCAGAAAAACTCTAAGACTTGAAATTTCAAAGCAGGGGCAGATCTGCATTAGTAAAGGAAGGTTTCCATTTTTTTATGTTAAGGAATCAGTATAGAGATAGACTTTTGAAATACTTGGAGGCAGTTAAGTGGCATAGTAGGTATAGCATTGAGCCTGCATTCAGGAAGACTGAAGTTCAAATCTAGCCTTAGAAATATAATGTGTGATCCTGGGCTTTATTCTTTACTTGCCTCGGTTCCCTCATCTGTAAAATGGAGTTTATGATAGCACCTACATCCCAGGCTTGTTGTGAGGATTAAAGGAGATAATAAAGTCTTTAGCAGAGTGCCTAGCACAGGGTTAATGCTTCACAAATATTAGCTATCATTATATCCAAAGAAAGTTCTATACACACATAAGTGATGAGAAGAGGCTGAATTAGATGGGTCATGATTTTGGCCCTTTTCTTCTCTCTTGCTTGAGCTGATCCTCCAGGCATCAAAGATGCTACTAGAACCTGAACCCATTGTCACAATTCAAGACTTTCCTAGGAATACCCAGAGGGCATCAGGGAAGGGAAAAAGCTCAGGGATAAAACACATCTTCGAAAAGATTTTCTGTATCATCCAGATCACTAAGTAACAATACAAAAGTCAGAAATAGCTCCTCCTATATTGGTAGAGTAGAATAGGATATGGATTGGAATGTTCTGTGATCATCTAAGCCCAATCCTTTCATTTTACTCAAGGCCACAGAGCTGATAAGTGGCAATGCTGGGATTGGAATCCAGGTCTCCTCATTTCCCATACAATGCCCTTTATAACACACCTCACTGCAAAAAGAATTACATTCCCTTCTCCATCTTGACAAAATTGTCCTCTCACTGGCCAGAGAAAAAGCTAAAAATAGAATGGAGGAGTTGTGACTCCCCTCCCAACAACCCACTGGGTCCCTTCTTCAATTCTTGAAAAGGCACAAGGGTGTCATCTTCCAAGTGGAATGGAAGCAAGAACCTGTGAAGCAAAACAGGCCTGGCTTTGTGCCTGGCTTTCTAATGAGCATTATTCCATTAAGCACACCTCTCCAGAGATACAAGCTAGAGTTAAGACTTGGGACCCCAATCCATGCTTCTGATACTCGCCTTAACTGCTAACACTGCCCTCATCAACCCCCCCAAAATCATTGTTTCACAAATTTAAAAGTGGAAAGAACCTTAAAAGTCATCTAGTCTGAGCCTGCCATGTTACATGAAGCTCAGAGAGCTAGGAACTCACCCAAAGTCTCCCAAATAGTACATAGGAGAGCTGTCATTTGGATGCAGGTCCTCTTGACTCCAGATCCATCTTTCTTTCCAGAGTGCCATGTTGCTTCTCATACCTACAATCTCTGCCGGCTTCTCCAAACTTTCCAGCTTTCCTAGGCAAGCCCCCTAACCTCTCAAAAAACTATATTGTTGAAATGGCAACAATTTTCCAACTTTTAGAAGTTTATGAAAATCTATTTGTATTTTGTCAGATGCAATACATGACGATGGAAATTATACTGGGTTGGAAGTTAGAAGACCTGGATGCTCATTTAAGCTCTACCATTCATTAAGTTTGTTTGTTCCATCTCCTGTTTGTTTATTCTTTTTAAAATATCTGACTGTATTAAAATTGGCACCTGGATGAGCAAGAATCCTAGACAAGAATAGCCAAGGTTCACCAAGGTACTCTGTGGGTATGCATCCACTCAAAATCATAGTTGATGAACTCCCCCCATGTGTTTACTTTTTATAGTCAACCAAAGGACACAACTAGTTCAAAACAAATAGCATAATAAAAAAGCAGTAATACATTCCAGAATACAAGCTCAGAATTCATTCCTTCCTCATCTCTGTCTGTTGAAGTCCTACAAGGTCCAACCTAAGGGTCATCCCCTCTATGAAGTCTTCCTTCAAATATTCAGCAGAATTTGATTTTGCCATCTTCAAATATCCTTTGAACCCTTGATCTGGGCCTCAGTTTTGGTTCTGTTATATCCCATTTTGAGTGGTACCTACATGCATACATGTTTCTCTATTTAATTGTAACCTCCTTGCAAGCATTGCCTCTTACTATCTTTGTCATCTCAAGTGAATTATTTTACTTCTTGGTCTTGATTTCTTCATTTATTAAATAAGAAAACTGAATTAAATGGCCTTCAAGTTTCCTTTCACCTCCTAATCTATGATTAAGCCATTTTTCATCTTGGTATCCCAAGTGCCTAGATTAGTTTTGTAATCAAAACCTGTGATGGGGTTGCCAGGGATACAGAGAAATAAAAAAGAATCTACCAATGACACATGTCAGGAAGCAAGACTTGAACTCAGTTCTTCCTCCTTCTAAGACCAACCAGTCTTCTACCCACTACACCACACCACCTCTCTGCCTTTGAACAAAATTTGATAAATATTTGTCAAATTCAGTGAGAAAACTGAGATTGAAAATTAAAGTGATTCTTTTGGGATTACCCCCTGTGTCCTATAACTCATCTACCTACTCAGGACTCCTACATCAGTCTTCTGGCCATATAATAAAAAACCACTATACTTGTGTATAACTTTGCTATTTACAAAGCACTTTTAGTTTATTCTCTTGTTTGGGCCTTACCACAACCCTTTCAGGAGAGCAGGTGAAGTATTAACAACTATTTTATAGATTTGGACAATGGGGCCCAGGGACAAAATTTTTTTTACCCAGGTTACACGGCAAGGAGGGAGCAAAGCTAGACCTGGGAATCCAGGTTTCCTGACTTTGATATAGTGTTATTTCGACAATGCCATGACCATATTGTATCCTCCAAGTGGGATGACCCCTTACTAAAATCCATCAATCCCCGTCCTGCTCTTCTCTCCCCCATAGGAGGTTGGCCATTGTTTGCTGAGCAGATGAATACAGTATGGACACCTGACTTCTTGTATCCTTAAGTTCCATCCCAGTCCCTTATTCCCATCTCCTGTGATTCTCAGGAAGTCAGTTCTGTCAGGATTTCCACAGCATCCCCCTGTACAATCAGATCCTAGGCATGGCTCTTTCCATTCCCACCTAGGCAGTACAACGCAGAGGAAGGTAAGACAGATGGTTGTGTTTGTTCACCCCCTGCTGGCCAATTGATAGAGAAGACAAAATAAAGCTTTGCAACAAGTCTGATTCCCTTAGTAGAGGGAAATCACACACACACACACACACACACACACACACACACACACACACACACACACACACACTTTTGAAACTAGTGCCAAATCTTGAGGGCTTTCACTGCTCTGAGTATTTTCTCTTGCTCTGGTGGTCCCTCATGTTCCCAAACCTCTGGCTCTCTCCACCTGTCCCTTCCTCACAAGGTCCAGGGTCTTCAGGCCATCCCTGCACCTCCCTTTCCTGCCTTCTCAAAACCTGCCCTCATATGTCACTAACAGACAACAGCTGAAAGTACGACCCTCCTTAGAGTTGAGATGACTGACTGGGTAACAGGGATCAGTGATTTCTGTTAAAAGGATAAAACTCCCTGATAGAATTACAGAATCAATTAGAGGAGGGAAGAGGATATGGAAATCACAATCAGAGGCTCTCTTCCTGGAGGGTCCATGGGCTAGGTACTGTGCTAAGAACTTTTTAAAAATATAATCCTCACACAACAACCTTGGGAGGTAGGTGCTATCATTTCCTCCAGTTTATAGTTGGGGAAACTGAAGCAGATAGGAGGAAATTGTGGCAGAGAGAAATTAAGGGGCTTGCCCAGGGTCACATAGCTAGTAAATGTCTGAGACTGGATTTGAACTCAGGTCTTCCTAACTCCAAGTCCAGTGTACTATCCACTGTGCCACCTACATGATCTGTATAAAGAAGAAAAAAATTAAATCTAATTTTTAAAATATTTTTATTTTCATTTTTTATTTTATTTTATTATTTATTATACTGTTTATCATATTGTTTTGTTTTATTGTTTATTGTTTATAAATATATTTTTATTTTTATTTATGCATATTATATATATTTATAAATAATATATATTTTTATAATATAAAAAGAAAAGCATCAGCCTGGCAGTCAGGACCTGGATCCCTGTACTGACTGAGACTTATAAATTGTATTAAATCAGGCAAATTATATCATCTCTTCCTGAAGCTTGCCCTTCCTAATTTCTTAACTGGTAAATTGCACCGGCCCTGCCCACTTCAGGGTTGTTGGTTGTGAAAATAACTAGTAAAAACTAAAATTTAAATGAAACATAGTTTTCAGAACTTCTAGATCCCCAAAGGAAAACATCCTTTACCAATTCTTGACAGACTCTCTATCTGAGGTAGGATTCCAGCTTAGGTCTTTGGGACCCTAAGATAGACCCCTTTGTCCATTGTACCATTTGACTTTTCCATTTTTCCATTTGTTATATGTTCAAAGAAAGTCCTGCTCTGAGATTTCTTAAAAACTCAGTAAATGGTGATCTTTACCCATAATAAAGTCATACCGGCACCTGATTTTTTAATCTTCTTCAGTACAGTTTGAGGTATGAAGCCTTTCTAAATACTGGGTACTGTGCTAATGCTGGAGTTTCAAAGACAAAAGGGACTTAGGGCCTGACTCAAGGATCTGCCCATTGTCACCCCTTTTCTAGCAACAATGGATGAACTGATCTGATCATTGTTCTCAGAAGAGGTAAAAAGCTGGGGAAGGGGGTGAGGAGAACACAGGGCTTGAAAGCAGAAAGTCTATCATCAAGTTGTGGTTCTGATCTTTAACAGCAAGTTATAGAATGTTCAAAACATTTGGTCAATGTACAGGAAATGAATTTAATCCCTTTGCCTTGTCCCTTCGGTTTGTCTCACCAGAAAGAAAAGAAGATCAAAGGATGCACTGATGATTTACAGAGATGGAGGGAGAGAAACCAGCCCTCCCATCATCCTCTGTACTTGAGAGTGAGAGAAGGATTTTAGCATCAACCACCAGATGTGCCTCTCCAAGAGCCTAGAATCCAAGACTCAAGATCTTTTGCCACAAAAAGCCCTATGCTGGGTTTAGACAGGGGAGGGGAGTTGGGAGACAGAAGGGAGTACTTAATTTGAGTGAGAACATGCCACTCTTACATGGTCCCTTCTTGGACTGTAACCACCCTGGCCTTAATGCGAACCCATTCCTCACTCTCCATGGCGCCAGGGTAGGAAGAGAATTAATTAACATGAGCCATGGCTCCTGCCTACTGGGGGAACACTGCTCATAAACCGCAGGCTGAGGATAGATATCCCAATAAAAAATACAAAACGAGAGGCCATTCCTCCCCTCTGTGACTGCTGAGGGAAAGCACCAACTCTTGTTCTTATTAAGAAGGGGAATCAAGCTATTGGCAGGGAAGTTTATTTTCTGATCAAAATGCTGTATCCTTTATAATCAACATAGATTCATAATAATCACTCACATTTGTACAATACTCTACAATCTACCTCGTGCTTCCAAATCCATTATCTTATTTGAGCCTTAGAACCACCCTATGAAAGAGCAGGAATAATTACTTCCATTTCCCAGATGAGAAAGTCAATGCTCTAAAAAACAAGCTGGTACAGTAGCAGAAAAAGCACTCCATTTTAGAGCCCAAAGGCCTGAGATCAAATCCTTATCCTGCCACATTCTAACTATATGGTTTTAGGTAATTTACTTTCTTGACTTCCATTTTTCTTATATCTAAAAAATGAGGGTATTGAACTAAATAATTGTTTACAGTCTTTTGTAAAAAAAAAAAAAACTCCACTCATTTGGGTTTTTCTCAACAAAGCTATTGGGGTGGTTTGCCATTTCCTTCTCCAGGTCATTTTACAGATGGGGAAACTGAAGCAAATAGGGTTAAGCAGCTTGTCAAAGTCTCCAGGAAAGGAAGTGTCTGAGGTCAGATTTGAACTCAAGAAGAGGAGTCTTTCTGATCCTAGACTCGGGACTCAAATCACTGTGCAACTAGGGGTTTCAAACTAGATAATAATAGCTAGCATTTGTGTAGTGCTTTAAGATTTACCAGGCACTTCACAAATATCAACTTAACCTCACAATTATCCTGACAGATAAATGCCATTATTTTCCCCATTTTACAGATGTGAAAACTGAAGCCAACAAAGATTTAGTGACTTGCCCATATATTCAAAAAAGATCCCAGTTCTAATTCTTTCTTGACTTTTATTAGCCATGCAACCATGAGCAAGTTGACTAACCTGCCTGAGCCTAAGTTCCTTTATCTTTAAAGTAAGGATAATAATACTTTTCTGTCAATTTCTCAAAGTTGTTGTAAGAATCAAGTAAGATTAATATTTGTATAGTGTTTTGCAAACCATAATGTGAATTTATAACATAAATGTCATAATTCTGAGTGAGGGTCTAGAACCTAAGCCAGGGAATAGGCACCATCACTGAGAAAAGCCCAGGAATTTTCCTCCAATGGAGAGAATCTCAGGACTCAGAATGTGAGTCCTTAACCTCACTGAGAAATTACTAGATTACAGGTGCAAGCACTGCTTGAACTAAGAAAGCAAGAAAAAAAAGAGAGCTGAGGGTACTGGCTCTCATTATGGCTCCCCTGGGCTTCCTGAAAAGATAAGGGAAAAAAAAGAAAGAAGGAAAGAAAGAGAAAGTGGAGGCAGAGAAAGGAAGAAAAAAGGAAGAGGAATGAGAAAGAAAAAATACTGAGCTGAATTTAAGATTTTTATTTTAGCCCTAGTTCTATAGCCAATTAGTGTGACCTTGGGCAAGGCACCTTTACTCTCTCTAGGCCTCAATATCCCTAGTTATAAATTAAGGGGTAATCTTTAAGTGTCTTCAAGCTCAAAAATCTGAAGTATCTCCTCATTCTAATCCATTCTCCACTTAGCAGCCAATATGATTATCTTAAAATGTTGTTCTGACTTTGTACCACACAACTATCTTCCACTCAGGATTTACTTTGCACATATTTGGTCCTCACTTATCTTTAAGCATGCTCTTCACATGCCCTCCTCTCCCATCTCCATCCCCATAGAAGATAAGCTTCTTGATATCAGGGATAGTTTAACTTTTGTCTTTGGATCCCCCATATCTGGTATTTGGTTATACTTGTAATTTCATTTAATCACTTCTAGGGCTTCAAAAAACTTCACTAATCCAATATGGGCTTATTCAAAATGGCGACAGTGAAATCACTGACAAAATCACTGAATAGTTGCCAAGAGGCTAGATTCCCAACTATTATCTGGTGCTAATCAAACTAGATTGAGTTGAATGAGTTAAATCTAAGTTTATTGGAATATTGATTACCCCTCAGTTGCTTCCATTTCGAATATGCAAGATTTTACTGCCTGATATTGAAGAGACAATAGAATTCTTCAAGACTCAGCTCCTGACCTTTGCTGTGACTATGCTCCAACATTTTTAATTTCTTTTTTTTTTTTTAAATGAGGAGGTGAAGTGGGGTTGGGAACAATCTAGCTCAGAAAAAAAAGGGCCATTATCTGGTATAGTGAAAGGAACAGTGAATTTGGAATCAGAAGACCTAATTCAAATTCCTGCCCTTTGCCTGAGTGACCTTGAACAAATCTTGGTTTCTCTCTCTCTCTCTGGACCTCAGTTTCCTCATCTATAAAATGGAGGGGGAGGGAGGGTTGCCTAGATGATCTCCAAGGTCTTTCTCATTTCTAAATTCCATTATTCTAAGGTCCTAATCAGCCAGTCCACTAGACCCCTCTTTAAGCTGACTACAACAAGGAAAAAGAAAAACAAATTTTCAGACCATACTCACAGGTCACAGCAGTAGATAGACCAAGAGAGAGGCCAGGATTATGGGCCCCATTCTGTGTAAAGCCATAAAATCAATGGTGAGGGGGTGGCAAAAAGTCTTGATTGGAAGAGATTTCTCTCCAATGGTCATTACTACAAGGCATTTACCACTGTTTAAACTATTCTATAAATGCAAAAACTTACTAACTGCTCGGTTGATGTGGCTATAACTGATGCCAGTATGCTTCATCTTTCAGATAAAAGAACAGAGAAAATGAACACAAAGGATATAATTGTGTCTTTCCTCTCATTTACATACCAACAAGATTTTGTCTTGGCTTCTCTCTGATTGTTCTAGCCAAAGCTAAGCCACCACAATCCTTCTGAGCAACTCTTTCCCACCATGGCTTCAAAATCAGCTTCTCCAAATAGGCCTAAGGGTCAGAAAGAGTCCTTGTCTGAGAAGACAGAAGGCAAATCATGAAGCCCCAAGCCCTAGAGTCCTCTTGTCCCCAGGAGGAAAATGAATGTGATGAAATTTGAAGATCTAAGGTCTCTGTGCCTGGTACCTGGAATAATAACAATGGTAGTAAGAGTAGTAATGGTAGTGGCAGTAGTAGTGATAACAACAGCACAGAATGGGGTCCATAATCCTGGCCTCTCCCCTTGGTATAGCTCCTTACTGGCTTAACACTTTCTTTCCTGGAATTTAAGAGGATGTAATCTAACACCATCCTTCATCATCAAAGTCTCCTGAAGGGTGAGAGTTTCATTTTATTGCTACTATTCTCATTACCTGACTATCAAATTCTCACCTTCTTCCCTAATCCCTATGATTCAGTTTTCATTTGCTAAAGTGAAAACTCTCTTCTCCTAATATTTCTGTTTTCTCATCCATTCTTTTTTAGCTCTATCTCTCCTCATTCCTTGTATTCTGTTTCCTTTCCATTGTGATTTCTGGAATCCCCATTCTATCATCAATAAACTTTCATTCTTTCTAGACCTTTTCCTCTCATAATCTCCATCTTCTTGTACTCAGAGACACCTGACTCCCTCCAGAAAACATTGATTATGTGACCATTTCTCCAGCACTAGACTCTCCTTCTCCCATTCCCCATAACAAGAAAAACAGTCAAGATGACAGAGTGGGAGGAAGTATATGGCCCAGCCCCACCAAAAACTACTCCAACAAAGATTTGAGAATGCTGGGCTAAAGAATGATCAGAAAATTAAAGAAGCTACCATAACGAGAGATCTTTCCAGCCCAAGATCACAAATTTGACTCATAAATAAATGAATAGGAGAGGAACTGTGGAATATCGGGTGAGTCTGGATCAATAATTCAGTCTCCAGACTCCAAAAAGAGCTGGGCCAGCTGTACAGTGAGAGGTGACTCGGACCAAAATGTAGACCTTAGAGTCAAGGATGATTTTAGTGTAACATCTCTCAGAAGGTCTCAGAGTAGGGTGGTAGACTTGGACCCCAGAGCTCCCAACTAGGTCAGCATCACAGGGTCACACAGAGAAGATCACAGACTTATCCTGGGACCCAAACAGGTCTAGGTTAGGAGCAGTCTACCCACAGAGAAGATCATAGACTCAGCCTTAAGACTAGAACATTGCTAGATGATCAGCACCTCTAGAACAAATCAGGTCCATTATAGACAGCTCTGAGCCTGCTTAGCCTACAGACTAGCTAAGAAGGACTCTAGCCAACTACCATCTACTAGGACAATTCTACAGCTATGTTAATGTTTTCCAGTCATTCGAACGTTTCTGATTCTTCTTGGCCCCATACAAGGTTTTCTTGGCAAATATACTAATTTGCCATTTCCTTCTCTAGTGAATTAAGACAAACAGAAGTTAAATGATTTGCCCAGGGTCACACCACTAGTGAGTGAGGCCAGATTTGAAAGTGGGTCCTCCTGACTCCCAGCCCAATGCTCTATCCAATGAACCACCTAGCTGCCTACGTCTGCATTACTTATACCCAAATCAGAGCCTAGAGAGTGCTGAAAGACAAAGAGCAGACCATGCCCTTGATCTGACCACACAGGGCCCACTGAAAGTTTGCAGCTTCCTGGCTCAAGCTACCCCTGTGATCCTAGAACACCATAACACTTGATCCTTAAATATAATGGCACAACCCTAGATAAGACAAAGTAGGACCATACAAGGCCAAGACAGTTTTGTCAGAATTACCAAAGCTTTACCCTAATTCAAAGTTCCAGTCTAGGAAACAAAGTGGAAAAAATGAGTAAATAAAAAAAAAAAAAAACAAAGAGCTTAGAATTCCAGGGATTCCCAAGATACAAACCCAGGACAAGAGAATAACTCTGAAACACCTATAAGCAAAACCTCCAGGAAAAACAGCTCCTCATCTTATTTGGCCTATTTTTTGATGGCTATTTTCTAAATCTCTCTTCCTTTAGCTTATGTTATGCTTACTATCTCCAAGTTCTCCCACTTGTTCCCCCCTAGTATCCTTTGCAAGAACCATTATCATCTGTCACCTGGCCCCTATGAGTCCTGACTCCAAGATTCTGTCCAAGAACCTCTTCTTTTTTCTCCTTCTAATCTCATCAGCTCTCATGGGTTCAATTTGTCTTTTTTATCACAAATGACTCTCAGATCTCTATACCCAGCCCTAATCTCAGTCCTGATCTCCAATTTTACATTACCAACTGCCAATTGGACTTTTCTACCTAGAAGTCCCATCGACATGTACATGCTCAAACTGAGAATGTACAAAACAGAACTCTTCATTTAAACCCCCTGCTCTTCCCAGTTTTCCCATTCCTATTGAGGATACCATTTTTCCAGTCATCCAGCTTCACAAGTTCAAAAATCATCCTTGACTCTTCCCCTGCCGTCATGAATGTCTCATATCTAATCATTTGCCAAATCTGAGACTAAAAAGGAAATATTAACAAGAAAAATCAGTCCCCTGAATCCCCAAAAAGGTCCTGTGCCTCCCTATGAATGGAATGACATTAAAAATGAAAATACCAGTCTGCTCGGAGCTGCCTTAGTTGCTCCCTCTTCCCCACCCTTCAGCTCATAATGGCCCCTAGTTGCTGACTAAGAGCGAGAGCAACAGGGAACACAAAGAAAATGTGATCCTTAAAAAGCTTTTCTGTCAATTGTTATTTCACCAATTACTTCTGAATACAAGCTTAACCACTTCACTCTAACACCAGCAATCAAACTGCATCAAACACCCATTCCTGTCAACAGGAAAGATGCACTTGGAAGTGGGAAAAACGCCCAGGCCAGAAGATGACAATTCTCCCTCCAGTTGGCTATGGAAGAAATTCAATAGTACCTGCCAGGCTCTAAGAGAAAGCTAATGGCCTATCTGCCAACGTGTCAGGAAGAAAGAAAAGGGTGGAAAGTGAGGGAAGGATGAAGGGAAAAGAGCAGAAATGAGAGATCTGCAGTTGTCTTTGGGGGAAAAGTCAAAAAAAAAGGCAGAAGCAGCCTCTCAGGAGACACAAAGACAAAAAAGATTTGCTTCCTGTTCCCCATGAAACAAGAGAGATCATTCTCTTTCTTTAAGGAAATAACCTCACACGGGATCTTTTTCCACATGACTACAGGGAGCAGAACTCAGACCAATGAGTAAATGCGACAGGGAGGAAGGTTTCAGCTTGGTCTGGGGAAGAACTTCTTGACAGAACTGAGGAGCAATGCAATATGCTGCCTCCAGAGATAGAGAATTCCCTGTCATTGTAAGTGCTCAAGCAAAATAGGAATGGTGATAAGGTGAGGATACCATAGAAGGAATTCCTTTACAAGGAGGGAGATTCAACTTGGTGACTCCTAAGGCCCCTTCAAATGCTTTAAGCACTTTGATTCCATAAGCCCAATATTTTATGCAATGCATCCTTCCTCAATCATTTTATCAACCTTCTGACCAGTTCTACTATGTGTCCCTCAAGGTGTGGCAACTAGAGCTCCAAAAATAAGTCTATCAGGGGGGCAGCTGGGTGGCTCAATGGATTGAGAGTCAGACCTAGAGATGGGAGGTCCTAGGTTCAAATCTGGCCTCAGACACTTCCCAGCTGTGTGACCCTGGGCAAGTCGCTTGACCCCCATTGCCTGCCTTTACCACTCTTCTGCCTTGGAACCAATACACAGTATTGACTCAAGGCCAAAGGTAAGGGTTTAAAAAAAATAAGTCTATCAGAGTTTTGTACAAAAGTGAATTTTCAGCTTCCAGAGGTCAAATCTACCCTTTGACCCCTCACCGCTGAAGAGAAGATTCTGGAAAGAAAGAAGAAAAAAGGTAGAAAGAGAGGAAGAAAATGGGGAAAAGGTCGAGGGCAGGAAAAGGGAAAGAAGGAGGATTTAATTTAAGGTTGTTCCAGTTCTTTTGGCTCCTTATAAATTAAATTCAGGTATGGCTAATGGTCTTGAAGGGAAACTACAAAGTCAAACCTACTTTTGAAGCGGTGAACATAGCTTTACTCAAGTACTGTCAGGAGAAAGTGTTACTTTGCTCTTGAAAATAATCCAAGGTTGAATTCTGAGAATTAGATCATGGATGATAGATATTGTGGGGAGGAAGTAAAACATAGGGGTTTCAATATGCCCACAAATCTTATGTAGCAGAATACCAAATCTTTACATACCCACTCCCCACTACTCATCCATTAGCAAGTTCAAGTTTCAAATTTTCCAACTGCCCAAGATAGAAATCAAGTTCTACTTGGTTACGATTGACCTCCACAATGATTCCCAAAGAGAGGTTGAAGATCCATTTAGGCTGTATGTGGGTTTCATCTGTCATGAGCTAGTACTATTTACTGAGTAAGGCAGATCTCCCATCCCTCCCACAATCTCATTTTGTTATCTTCAATAGGAAAATTCTTTGGGTGGGGGCATGAAGGAATGAGGGACTGATTTGAGCTTTTAAATCCAAATATAGAAATAATTCAGTCTACATTAAAAATAAATCTCCTCACCAGCCACCATGAAAACAACCCAGTCGAGTGTTCAAACAATTCAGAAAAAGAGTTGGAATTTGGGAGATAAAACTCCTACTCAAGCTTCTGCAATTGTTTTATTTAAAAAAAAAAGATGTCCTATATTCCATTTCTCCTTGTATTCCTCTCTCAACTACTGATGAGCACTGTGACGCAGCAGGAGCTAACTGCTTTTAAGACAGAGGATCCGAGTTCAAATCTTGACTCTGCTACTTACCCTACTAGTACATTAGAAAAGTAAAAGGGCTTCAGTTTTCTTATCTGTAAAATGATGGACAGAATAACTTTAAGGTCCTGTCCAGCTCTAAATCTATATTCCTATGAAAATTCTAATAAACATTAAAATCCTCCCTCCCTTGCCCCCAACTGCTTCTATGAAATGACAAATGATAATACTTTCTCTATTTACTTTAATGGTCTTTGGTGGTAGTTTTATTTGTTTTAGGCACAGGCAAGGATTTCCGAAGGCCACACATACCAGATAATACAATGCATTTGGATACAAAGTCAAGTTTTTGTATGTGAATGTGTCCCAAAGTGAGTTATTAAACCTCAATTTTTTTTCCTAATTTTGTACCCAGGAGACCAGAAAAGGTTTATATTTCCACATTTTTTTCCATGTTTTGCTACCCTGGAATCTAATGCTTCAGTTTTTCCATCAGGAAAACAGGTGACTAAACACCCAGGCCCTGGAAAAGGAAACCCAGAGTAGGTCATCATTCATATCAAATGACCAGTTGGGCAGCCTCAGTTCAAGCTGAGGTCTCAGCACCCTGGGCTTGTCACAGTAATGAGAATAAATCACTGGAGAGTTCCAGCTTCCCCTGAATTCACATTTGGATTAATCTACATTAAATACATCTGTATTCTATCAAATCATTACCCTGCTTTTCCCAGAGTTAACACTTTCTCTTCTCTTTCTCCCTTTCCCCTCCCTATTCACACACACACACACACACACACACACACACACACACACACACACACACACACACACACACACACACACACACACACACACACGATGCTTCATCAAAACTTGAGGTCTGGCTGCTAGGCTGTAACTCAAGGAGACAGCAGGTAGAGGGGAGTGGAAAGAACAGTTTGACTAGCAGGTTATTAAGGAAAAAATAAAAATAAACAAGGTCCATATACATATTATTAACCCACGAAATGCCTCCTCCCCAAATCACCATCAATCATTGTCAGTCAAGAAGTTTTTATTAAGCATTTAGCAATGTGCCAGGCACTGGGTACATCCTAAGTACTGGGGAAACAAAGACAAAACAAAAAATCTCTGAGCAACTTCCCTGCTCCTCTAGCTTTGGGAAACCCAATACTGTGAAGGCAGTCCACTACCCTCAAGGAGTTTACAGTCTAATAAAAGAAACAACAGGTATGTAGAAGGATATACAGAATGTAATACAAGATAAATATATTCAGAGATGCTAGTAAATGTAGCTTTCCAGAAAATAAAATGTACACAGACACAATTTTAAGCAATGTTAATATTTTCTCCATCACTTTCATAAATCTGTGCAATTAATGAAGCAATAAATCAAACCTGAATTACATTTACCCATTTTTGAGGTATAGATGTTCACATTGAAAATTTAACAATTGCCTTGGCGTGGAATGGCTTCAAAACACCCCAGAGTTGGGGAGGAAATAATCTACAGCTGGAGGGGATCAGAAAGATTTCAGGTAGACCAGAAAAACTAATGGGATTTTCCCTCTCTGAAATGATAAACACACCTCTCTGTTTGCCCTTTTGGAATTTCTTTCCCTCCCTGCTTCACCTGCAAGGCTGCCCCAAATGTATCTTTTAACATGATTTTACCAGCATACAAATATTTGGTCAAATAGAGACAAAGATAGCCATTCCCAAAAAAAGCAGGACCCTCTACAGCAGGAGTTCTTAGCCTTCTTTTGTGATGTCATAGACCCCTTTTTTTCATGTGATGAAGCCTATGGACTCTGCACAATAATGCTTTGAAATGATTGAAGGAAATGCTAAATTTTAATTAGGGATGAATACAAATAAGATATAATTCTTTTTCCGGCCAAGTTTTCAGACCTCCTGAAATCTATCAGGAACCAAGATTAAGAACTTCTGCTCTTGCTACCACAGGACTGGAGCATCCTGGTAAGACTCCCTCAGGAAGGGACCTACAAGATATAGCTTGAAATGGATTTTCACCACAATAATTAATGAACTGCAAAGAAAAACCTATAATGTAGTCCCTGAAAGGGAGCAGGGAGAATTATTCCAAGAAAAGGACAATGAGAACAATATTTCAAGTCTTGAAAATGTTCTCTCAGCTATATAAGGGAAATTGTGTCTGTGACCATCTGAATCTGTGATGCCTTTTTCCCTTGTCTCCTCATTAACCCCACCAAAGGGGAGAGTAGAGAGGAGGGAAAAACCTGGCTGCCCTGCTGGAGGCTTGACAACTCTTAGGATAATTGGAATGAACTAGGAAAGAACTAGGATATGGTTCCTCGAGCTTTGCAGTTGCAAATATTATTTCATTTGAGTCTCAGGACATCCCAAGTAGCCACATTTTGCAGATGAGAAAACCAAGCTTCAGAAAGGTTAAGGCTCACGACCAGACAGTGTCAAGGGCAGGATTTGAACTAGGGTATTTCCTTACTCTATGCCCAACTCAAGACTGTAGCTAATAGCCCTCAGTAATTTTGTCCCACCAATGAGGCTTGACTAACAAAGTCATTTTGAGACAAAGATTAGTGACTACCTAGACTGGGAATTTTATTTCTGTTTTTGATATACTGGCACTAACATGAGCCTCAGAAGCCTTTGATAAATGCCCATTTATCTGCATGTGGCTCAAGGCTCCACACTGTTCACAGAGAGTCTGCCAGACATAATTCCTACTGTCTTGAACATTAACCCTCAAGTATGTTCTGGGACACCCCAGAGTGCCTATAGTTGTTTCACAGGGGTTGAGAAATTGTAATTAGGGAATTAAGAATAAGAGAAGTTTCAAAACAAACCTGATCACAGTAGGGTGTTATCTGGCATAAAGCAGGTCTTATCTGGATTTCCCACATAAGATAGTCCCCTGGGATGGCCCCTAAGGACAGTATTAGAGTGATATTAGAGTGTTTCTATTTTTAAAAATTAATTACTCTTGGATTACACTGTTTATTATTATAGGAATGCCAGAAAGTCTTTCCCACCAATAAAAATCTGCCAACTAGTGCTTGGAAATCCATGATTAGGCATTCATCCTTTCTGATAATGGCATAGTAGATAAAGTACTGAACTTGGAGTCAAGAAGACCAAGGTTTCAAACCCACCTTTGACACTTACTAGCTATATAACTATAGATACTATAAGTCACTTTATTTCTCCAAGTCTCAGGTTCCTTTGTAAAAACTAGAAAGATAATGTTTGTAATATACTCCTCTATAAAAATAATTTTTGTTTTTCAGCCATGTCTCACTGTTCCTGAACCCATTTGTGGTTTTCTTAGCAAGGATGCTAGAGTGGTTTGTCATTTTCTTTTCCAACTTATTTTACAGATGAGGAAACAGAGGCAAATAGGGTTTTTTTTTTAAATTTTTTAGAAAAAATTTTCCCATGGTTACATGATTCATATTCTTGCTCTCTCTCCCCCGAAACCTTCAACCACCCAGTAGCCGATGCACATTTCCACTGGTTTCTTCCTGTGTCATCAATCAAGACCTATTTTCCATATTATTGATAATTGTTCTAGAGTGGTCATTAAAGAGTCTACATCCTAATCGTGTCTGCATCAACCCATGTGTTCAAGCAGTTGTTTTTCTTCTGTGTTTCCACTCCTGCAGTTCTTCCTCTGAATGTGGGTAGTGTTCTTTTCCATAAATCCCTTAAAGTTGTCCTGGATCATTGCATTGCTGCTAGTAGAGAAGTCCATTACATTCGATTTTACCACAGTGTATCAGTCTCTGTGTACGATGTTCTCCTGGTTCTGCTCCTTTCACTCTGCGTCAATTCCTGGAGGTCATTCCAGTGCACATGGAATTCCTCCAATTTATTATTCCTTTGAGCACAATAGTATTCCATCGCCAGCATATACCACAATTTGGTCAGCCATTCCCCAATTGAAGGGCATACCCTCGTTTTCCAGTTTTTTTGCCACCTCGAAGAACATGGCTATAAATATTTATTTTATTTGCACCTCATACCCAGCAGATTGGCCAAAATGACAGTAGGGGAGAGTAATAAATGTTGGAGGGGATGTGGCAAAATTGGAACATTAATGCACTGCTGGTGGAGTTGTGAATTGATCCAACCATTCTGGATGGCAATTTGGAACTATGCCCAAAGAGCGCTAAAAGAATGCCTGCCCTTTGATCCAGCCATACCATTGTTGGGTTTGTACCCCAAAGAGATCATAGGGAAAAAGGCAAATATGGTGAAATGACTTGCCTTGGATCACCTAGCTAACAAGTGTCTGAGGCCAGATTTGAACTCAAGTCTTCCTTACCCCATGTCCAGCACTATAGAGTGCTACTTCACCATCTAGCTGCCCCACAAAATTATAATAATAGCAAGCATTTGCATAGCACCTTACAGTTACAAAGTGCTTTATATCCATTTTCTCATGATCTTCACAACCCCTAAGGTAGTGTTATTATTATATCCATTTTAGAGATAAGGAAACTGAGGCAGACAGGTGAAATGACTTGCCTAGGAACTATCTAAATATCTGAAGTTATATGTGATTACATTACTCTTTATGATGAGATCTAAGACCATCCACTGTTCCAAAACTAGTTCCTCCCTCTCTGTATAGTTATGAGGATCAAAGGAGATATTGTAAATAGACTGCTTTGCAAAATTTAAAGCTAATACACATATCAGTTAGTTTTATTTGCCTTCAACACCTTATTCTCTTAATCATGCATGGAAGGTGAATACATTAAATTCTTTAACCTTAAATTCATTCATACTGTGTGGTGAATGGTTGATGTTAGTTATATTCCTAAGGACAGGTTTTGGGGGCATTGAGGTGGCAAAGTAGATAGAGCACAGGATGTGAAGTCAGGAAGATTCATCTTCCCTCATTCAAATCTGGCCTCAGGCACTTACTAGCTAGGTGACTCTGGGCAAGTCACTTAAACTTGTTTGCCTCTGTTTCCTCATCTGCAAAATGAGTTGGAGAAAGGAAATGGCAAACTCACTCCAATATTGCTGCTCAAAAAAATCCCATATCTGGTCACAAAGAGTTGGACATGACTAAAAAATAACAACAAAAAAGGGCAGTTTGCTAAGGATGGGTGTGGGGATAGGGAATTAAGGCCACTGTGTAAGAAAACATAATATTCTAGTTACCTTGAACAGGAATTTAAAGGAGCAAAAGATCTAAAAAGGAGAAGCAAGTAGGCACTTGCCTTCATTTTGGCCATATCTGTCACCTGAATCTGTTTTCATATTCCTATTTCATTTCGTGATCCTTACTTAGTTTCTCTTTCCAGACAGGTAGAAAATTCAGGAGGATGTAAAAAGCTTTCTCAAAATCCATGGAAATAAAACTACCTTGAAAATAAGAAACAAATAGTTTTCTTTAGGGCTAACCCTCAGGCTGATCTCCATCCACTGGGTCCAACCAAAGCTGGGGATCTCTGTTACAAGAGAAGCTGAAGTCAGCAAAAAAGATTCATGGAGATTTCTCAACAATCCTAAAGAAGCTTGTCTCTTTTCCTTTCTTCTATGTTTCCCTTGAGGAAGGCAAAAGAAAGGGGAAAACATTTATATAAAGCAGGCATTGTACTAAGACCTTTTTAAAAATATCTCATTTGTTCCTCACAGCAATCCTAAAAGCTAGTTGCTCTAATCCCCATTTTACAGTTAAAGAAATTGAGGCAAACAGGGTTAAGTGACTTCCCCAGGATCACACAGTTAGTGAGTATCTGAAGCTGCATTTGAATTCAAGTCTTCCTGACTCCACTAAGCACTCAACTGCCGCAGCTTCCTTCCTACCACTCTGTCTCCCATTTTATTCTCAGGCTAAGCTGGGACTCAGGAAAGTCAAAATAAATTCCTTCACGCTACAGGGTGAACAGGTGATGATTATTTATGGTCCAATTCCCCTATCCAAATTTCCTCACCTCCTGAACCAGGGAAATTTCCCAGTTAAGATACCTTGTTGTTGAATGAAAGCCTTTAACTTCTGGAAAAGAAATTTTCCGTATCAGCCAGTGACTGGGGGAAGTATTGCCAGGCAGGGAGCCCTCTAAGGT
The DNA here is from genome assembly GCF_016433145.1 of Gracilinanus agilis. Classification (NCBI taxonomy): domain Eukaryota; kingdom Metazoa; phylum Chordata; class Mammalia; order Didelphimorphia; family Didelphidae; genus Gracilinanus; species Gracilinanus agilis. The sequence goes on from NC_058131.1 coordinate 620,151,625, forward strand.
CTGTGTACCTTCACCTATAAGTCCTGTTCCTTAACACAGCCCTGGCCTGCTGTTTGGCAGAGCTGTCTAACGTCAGTTTAGCTTCTAGCTCATTATGCCAAGAGATTTTTGAAAGCTCAGCAGATACTCTGTTTCTGCCCTTCCAGCTGCCTCATTAATGAGAAAGTTGACAATCCCCTAAGGTCCTGACCAGAGGGGATCAGATAGAATGGTCTTGAACATGATCTAATTGCTAAACAGGAACTAGATCATTTACATCTGGCCTTTTCCCCAATTGGCCTATGTGCTTGCCAGAGATTCTGTTTTCATTAAAAGAAGGGATTTCCTACCTTACCCATCCCAGTTGCCTGAGAATCATGCTCATATATACCTGGGTACCATTCACTGAGCAACTTCTCCAACTTAGAGAAGAGGCAAAAGGGAAGAAAAAGGGAAAGTTTCAGAGACAATGAGACCCTGATAATCCATCTGATTGGTTACTGCAAATTTAGAAGCCACACTCTTTGACCTTTCCTATTAACCGTCACCTGCATGATCAGATTCAGTGGACTTTTCAGTTGGACAAAAAAATTCTCTCCATGTGCTGAAATCCCATCCATCCTTGGAGAACCAGTTCATGTGTTACTTCCTTGGAGACTTGGAGTCCAAGTCTGTGACATTGGCCAGGTAACTTATAGAAACATAATTAGACCTGAAAGGAACCTTGGAGGTCAGCCTCAGTTTTCTTATATGTAAAATGAGGGGGTTAAGTCAAAACATCTCTTTAATCCCTTCCAGTTCAAAATCTGTGATTTCTGATTATCCTAGTTCAAGGTCTTTAATCCCCTTGGACAGTCTGGGAAAGCATAGAGACCTCTTCTTAGAATATCTTTAAATTCATAAAATAGAACACATAGGATTACAAAGGAAATCAATTCCATTGATAAGGTAGTGAGGTGGTTCAGTGGATTGAGAGGCTTAGAGACAGAACATCCTGGGTTCAAATATGGACTCAGGAGAGAGGTTTCATACAGAGTATAAACTGTTCAAGTAGGCCTTAGTGCTACATTAAAAGTCATATTTTTTTAGATCTTAATGGAGAAATAGTAAGGCAAAATCTTATCAAGAACAACAAGTTATACAAAATCTGAAGGCTTGACTGTAAAATCTAAAAATTAAAGGTCCCAGGTATGGCATCTTGAATCTGGAAAGTTATAGTAGTGACCCTGGTCAAGTCATTTAACTCCTATTGCCTTCTGCCTTGGAATCAATATGCAATATTGATTCTAAAATGGAAGGTAAGGATTTTTTTTTAACATTTATTAATCTACATTTTTAACATGGTTACCTGATTCATGCTCCTCCTATCCCCTTCACCACCACCCCCCCCCCCGCAATCCCCCCACCCATGGCCGATGAGCATTTCCACTAGTTTTGTCATGTGTCCTTGATCAAGACCAATTTCCAAATTGTTGGTAGTTGCATTGGTGTGGTAGTTTCGAGTCCACACCCTCAATCATGTCCGCCCCGACCCATGCGTTCAAGCAGTTGTTTTTCTTATATGTTTCCTCTCCTGCAGTCCTTCCTCTGATTGTGGGTAGCATCTTTACCATAAATCCCTCAGAATTGTCCTGGGTCATTGTATTGCTGCTGGTACAGGGGTCCATTACATTCAATTTTACCACAGTATATCAGTCTCTGTGTACAATGTTCTTCTGGCTCTGCTCCTTTCGCTCTGCATCAGTTCCCGGAGGTCTCTCCAGTTCGCCTGGAACTCCTCCAGTTTATTATTCCTTTTAGCACAATAGTATTCCATCACCCGCATATACCACAGTTTGTTCAGCCATTCCCCAATTGAAGGACATCCCCTCCTTTTCCAATTTGTTGCCACCACAAAAAGCGCAGCTATAAATATTTTCGTACAAGTCTGTTTATCTATGATCTCTTTGGGGTACACACCCAGCAATGGTATGGCTGGGTCAAAGGGCAGGCATTCTTTTATAGCCCTTTGAGCATGGTTCCAAATTGCCAGCCAGAATGACTGGATCAGTTCACAGCTCCACCAGCAATGCATTAATGTCCCAATTTTGCCACATCCCCTCCAGCATTCATTACTCTCCCCTTCTTTCATTTTAGCCAATCTGCTAGGTGTGAGGTGATACCTTAGAGAAAAAAAAAAAAAAAAAAAAAAAAAAAAAAAAAAAAAAAAACACTTTCTCATGTGCTTATTGATACTTTTGATTTCTTTACCTGAAAATTGCCTATTCATGTCTCTTGCCCATTTATCAATTGGGGAATGGCTTGATTTTTTATATAATTGCTTTAACTCCTTGTATATTTGAGTAATTAGACCCCTATCAAAGTTTTTCGTTATAAAGATTTTTTCCCAATTTGTTGTTTCCCTCCTGATTTTGACTACATTGTTTTTGTTTGTACAAAAACTTTTTAGTTTAATATAATCAAAACCATTTAATTTACATTTTGTAATTTTCTCTAACTCTTGCTTGGTTTTAAAGTCTTTCCTTTCCCAGAGATCTGACAAGTATACTATTCTGTGTTCACTTAACTTGTTTATAGTTTCCCTCTTTATATTCAAGTCGTTCACCCATTCTGAATTTATCTTGGTGTAGGGTGTGAGATGTTGATCTAGACCTAATCTCTCCCATATTGTTTATGGAAGGTAAGGATTTTTTAAAATGCCATTTGTGGGGTTTCCTTTTCCTCTTACCCTGACCTACCCCAGCTGGTAGCATCCCAGGAAATCTCCTAAATCTTCCATTGTTTTTGTTTTGTATTCACTTATATATGCTGGCATTATTTCTCTTGTAGAATATAAACTCCTTGATGGCAAAGGCTGTTTCTTTTTGTGATGTCTACAGCACTTAGCACATATTAGTTGTTTTTTAATAAATGTTTTTTATTTGATTGTTGGCCAATTGATTAGAACTTGCATGTAGAAGGCACCCAGTAAACGCCCCCTGATTAAGCATATCCCTACCTGGCAGACATCAAAAGAGCCCACTGCAAGGTGCCTTTAAATAGTCAACTCCTGTCTTAGTGTTAATAAAAGCAGATCATAAGACATAGAGCTGTAAAAAATAAATAATTTTTTTTAAAAAAACAACTTATGGATCACTAAGTCCTGCTTGAACTTAATGAATCCTCACTCGCAATTGAAAAAAATTAGACCAAGAGAGAGAAAATAATCTGCCCAAAGCCACACAGTTTTTAACCCTGGTCTGTTAAGTGAAAACCCAGTACTATTTGCAATCAGTCAAACTGCTTCTTGCTAATACAATTAAACAGAAAAATGAGACTGATATACAAAGATTTTATTTTGACAACTTCTTAGGAATACAGTTATATATATGTATATATATATATGTATATATAAACATATATGTGTGTGTGTGCGTGTGTGTGTATACATACATATGTGTATATAT
>NC_058131.1:620155432-620183461 GCF_016433145.1 Gracilinanus agilis
ATATATATATATATATATATATATATATACAAGGTCAGTCTTACACAAAGAAAAACTTTAGCATGGAATCAGAAGCACAGGTAAGGCCAGTGACCTCAAATAAATTTTCTCCAGCTTCTCTTTGACCCTCAAACTTCCATTAACTGAAAGATTTGATCCTAGATAAAATGAAAATATTTCTGACCCTAAACTCTTATCAGTCAGGGACACTTTAGTGTGAATGAGTATGCCAATCAACAAGCATTTATTGAGCACATGCTATATATCAGGCATTGTGCTAAATGCTGGGGATCTCTGACATCAAGATGCTCAAATTCTAATAGGAGACAGCATGCAAAAAACTATAGCTAAATGAGATGCATGTGGCATAAATAGAAAATAAACTCAAAGAGAAGGCACTAGTAATGTGGAGAGGTAACAAAAGGGTTGGAACTAGTCATACCTCTTGTAGAAGGTGGGATTTTTTTTTTTAGCAAGGGCTAGACAATTGGAGTTAAGTGACTTGCCCAGGATGGAACATAAGTAAGAAAAACCTGAGGCTACATTTGAACTCAGGACCTCCCATCTCCAAACCTAGCTCTCTATCCACTGAGTCTACCTAGATGCCCCAGAAGGTGGGATTTGGGGCAGATTTTGCCAGAAAGATATGAGGAGAGACTTGGGAGCATCAAGCTTTTGAGGGGTAGGAAAGGTTAAGTTAGAAAAGTTTAATACCCTGCACAATTTTGTTGGATCTACATATATCTGTGTGTGTTTTTCCTTTGTTTTTCCATTGTTTCATTTGTATCCAACTCTTCATGATGCCATTTGGAGTTTTCTTGGCAAAGGTACTGCAGTGGCTCACCATTTCCTTCTCCAGTTCATTTTACATATGAGGAACTGAGGCATGCAAAGTTAAGCGACTTGCTTGGGGTCACACAGTAAAAGTCTGATGCCAAATTGGAACTCATGAAGATGAATCTTCCTAACTCCAGGCCTGACACTCTATCCACTGTACCACCTAACTAAGGCCCCTCTATGGGCTTTAACTGTATTTGCCCTCATTCTCCCTTTACACAGAGGAGTCTTGGACTTTTTAATGACCCCTCCTCAGAATAATGTTTCTAAATACATAAAATAAAATATATAGGATTAAAAAGGAAAACAATCATTTTCAAATACAATTATCAAAATATTTTTAAAATAAATTCATAGCTTGAAAGTTAAGAAATCTTCTTTTAGACTACAAACTTCCTAGGAGCAAGGAACCTTCTTTCTTCCTTTTCTGTCCTCCAAGACTCTAGGAACAAATCTCAGGATGAGTAAGGGCCAGTGTTGGGGACGGCTAACAGGATGAATCAATACCGCACAAAGAAAGAGTCAGGCCCAGGATCTCGGCAAGAAATCCTGAGAAAATCAACACCTTCACTGCTGTGCTACTAATAATAGCTCACCGTGATATAGTGCTCAAGGCTTTCAATTCAATTTTGATTCAAAAAGAGTGTGTATTAATTGCTTACTGGGCACAAGTATGAAGCAAAAGAGAGAAAGCTGGACCAGAGAGAGGAAGACCTGGGCTGAATCCTGCCTCTGACTTATACTGGATGTGAGATCCTTGGGCAAATCTCTAAGCCTCTCAGTATCCACAGGCAATTATCCAAGATTATAAGTTGCAAAATAGACATGTGCTGATCTACACTGGTGGAAGAAGTTTCTTCATCTTCTTTCATTACAAAGAGTTTTACAAATATTATCTCATTTGATTCTAACAATCCTGGGAGGTAGGTACTATTGTTTATCCCCGTTTTACAGATGAGAAAACTGAGGCAGGTAGAGATTAAGTGACTTGACCAAGATTACACAGCTAGTAAGTGTCTGAAGTGTTTGAGCTCAGGTCTTCCTGACCCTACGTCCAGCACTCTATTCATTGCACAATCTACCTTCATCTGTGTGGCTTAGCTTTGACTCAGTGACTTTGGCCTCAATATTCCTGGAACAAGACTCTCCATCTCCTGACAGAGCATTCTCATTGACTGTCCTTCAAATCGCTAACTCTCTTCCCCCTCATCTTTACCATCTGGCTCCTCTGGCTTCCACTAAGGCTCAAAGTCCCACACTTTTTTCAAGAAGGCTGCCTACATCTTCATGCTTTCTAGCTGAGATAAGCTCCAATTGATCCTGTCTGTATCTTCTTTAGTTGTTTATATATGTTGTCTCTCCCAGCTTCTTTCTTGAGAGCAGGAACTGGTTTTTGCCTTTCTTAATAGCTCCAATGCTTAGCATAGTACCTGGCACACAGTCAGTGCTTAATCAATGTTTGAATCCTTGTTGGGGATGGCCCTAGAACTAAGCCCTCAAGGAAGGTAGGGATTCCAAGAAGGAACAGAACAGAATGAGGCCAATTTGGCAGGAATATAGAGGATATGAGGGGGAGTGCTGTAAACTTTATCACATTATCAAAAAGATAAGCAAAAGCAGGGCATCTTGATCTTTTTTGTGTCCTGGATCTCTTTGGCAGCTGAGTGAAATCTATGGACCATTTCTCAGAATAATGTTTTAAAATGCACAAAATAAAATTGGTAGCATGACAAAGAAAACCGATTTTACTGAAAATTGATGATCAAATATATGTAAACTTATACATATATGTGCCATATGTCTGTATGCCCACAAACCACATGTGTGTAGATGTTATAGATGTACATAAGATCTGGGTTAAAAATCCTTGGTTTAGAGGCAAACAGGGGAGTTTATATTTTATCTTAAAAGAAACAGAAACTACAGAAACTTCAGATGCGAGGGGGAATGGCATGGCTAGACTTGCCTTTTTAGCATATTGGTTTGACAGCTGTGTGGATGATGGATTAGGGAAGGGAGAGAGTGAAAGCAGGGAGTTCAGTTAGAAGACCCTTGTAATAACAGTTCAGGTGAGAGGTAATAAGGACCTAAATCAGGGTGTAACCAGAGGAAAGTATAGGGGCAGATGTAAGACATGTAGAGACATTGTCAAGTCTTGACAACAGATTGGACATAGGAGTTAAGGGAAAAGGAAGAGCCAAGACTGACTCCAGTTCTTTACTTTATTTCCTCCATGAGTTTTTCTCTAGTGTAGGCAATGGGTGTCTTCTTTCACAATATGATGAATATGGAAATATGTATTGTATGATAACATAAGGGTGGGAGGGAGAGAGAATGTGGATTGCAAAATGTCAGAAAGCAAATATTTTAAAAAGTGTTTCAACATGAAATCTGGGAAAAAATAAAAATTTTAAGCCCTTACCTTCCACCATAGAATCAATACTATGTATTGGTTCCAAGACAGAAGAATGGTAAGGGCTAGGCAATGGGGGTTAAGTGACTTGTTCAGGGTCACACAGTTAGGAAGTATGTGAGGCCAGATTTGAACCTTGAACCTCCCATCTCTAGGCCTGGCTCTCAATCCACTGAGCTACTCAGCTGCCCTCATTATTTTTTTTTTAAAAGAATGACTCCAAAGTTGCAAAGCTGAGTGACTAGAAGAATAATCATGTCCTCATCAGAGGTAGGGAAGGTAAGAGGAGGGATGAGTTCAGGGAGATGAGTTCATGTTTGGACATTTAGTTTGAGATGCCTGTGGGACATCTAGTGGATGCAGGACTGGACTTGGTTCATAATTGTTTTGAGAACTAAGCAATTCAAGTAGTATGCCTGTGATCCCAATGAGGTAACAAAGACTCAACGTGTTTAACTGCTCAGGCTCACATAGCTGTGTTGAACCCAGATCTTCAGATTCCAAGTCCAGGGTGCTTTCTCTCACACTCTGCCAGCAAGCTCAGGCAAGGAAAATCAGTGGTCTCCCAGTCTACAAATACCACCAGACTCATTAATCAATCAATCAACATTTATTAAATGTCTACTTTGTTCCAAGCACAAGGTAAGCAATATAAAAAGAGGCCAAAGATAGTCCCTGCCTTCAAGGAATTTATAATCTAATGGGAGAAACAACATGCAAACAAATATATAAAAAGTAAACTATATACAGGATAGATAGGAATTAACAGAGAGAAGGCACTAGAATTAAGAGGAGTCGGGGAATAAGAGAATCTGTGTTCCTAGAACACCCCCTTTTAAAATGCTTTTCCTCATTCAATTTTTTTTTCCTTTTTTTCCCTTGCTACCATGGTTCCCCAGTGCCTATGGGATAAAGTCCAAATTTAGCCTAACATTAGATACCTTTAGACTCGCTATATACTTCTAAGTTTAGGTATCACTCCTTTCCAAACTTCATTCTTTGATCCAATCAAATTATTCTCCCCTCTGTTATAACACACATAACATTATGCTCTTTCCCACCACTGAGCCTTTGCTCATGTGATTCCCTCCCTGGGGGCCTATCCCTTTTTCTTTATTTATATAATCCCAAACCATCCTTCAAGACCTAGTTTAAGACCTCCTCTTCCATGAAGAGCTTTCCCCGACTAAACTCAGCCCAGATTATTTCTGTTGTTTAAATTTCCATATTTGCCTTGTAGTCCCTCTCATTATTTCACAAATATCCTATCTCCCCAAGAGAGCAGAATCTTGGAAAAAGTGACAAGTCACTCTTTGTTCCCTTCTACTCCACTCTCACCTTCCCTCTGTTCTCCGCCACCCACTTTCCTTCAGCTTCTAGTCCCCTCAGGCACCCAGTGTTCTGCGATGATGGAATGAAGGAAACATCTGATAGATTGTATGACTCATGAAAGCCCATAGGACTCTATCTTATATGGAACTAGAACAAGGCTTTACACGTTGTACTTTTGTACATTGATAATAATAATGACAAAGTAGTTCATATGAAGATCTTAATTGACTTAATGTGTTCCCTTGCCCCAGAGTAAGTGCATTTTTAAAGGGCTTTGATCTCTTTAGGGTATAGGCTTATGCTTGTATATAAAAAAGTATTTATAACAGTTGATAAAGCTAGAAAATATTATTCTGATGGCAAAGACCTGAAAACTAAGGGAATTTCCATAAACAAATTATGATATATGATGGTAATGGAATAAGGTTGTGCCATAAACGTGGACAAGAGGGAGGGCTTCAGAGAAACCTGAGAAAACTTGTATGAATTGATGCAAGTTGAGTGAACAGAACCAGGAAAACGATTTATACAATACAACAAAAATACAACAGTATGTAGTTTAAGAACAAACAACTTTGAAAGACTTAAGAACTCTGGTCAATAAAATTTACCAAGCATGATCCCAGGTACCTCAGAATGAAAAACTATACTCAGACGTAATAGACTCAAGAAGAAAGAAACAGACATTTGGGGACAGGACCAAGGTAGGAATTTTTTTTCTGCTTTCCTATGAATATTTGTCATGAGGATTTCAAATTTATTTTTGTTTTTTAACCCAGGGGACAAATGGAGAGAAAATGAATGCTTCTTAATTTTTTTTAAATATAGAGAGTGTTTTTAAAGAGAAGACAATGCTTAACCCAAAGGGATTAAAAAAACTTGTATAATGCACAGAGACAAACCTCTAAGCCTCTGAGTTGCAGAGAAGATACCAAACTTTACAGGTAGAAGGAATTTCCTTATCCAATAATTCCCTATATTAATAAAATCATAAGGCCCAGTGGTCTCTCTCCAAAAAACCTCGGCCTCTGTTCCCAAGTAATTCACATTTCATTTACACTAAAGCTGAAATTTATATAATGCTCTGTTAGTTTACATTAATCTTGTATGAATATCACAAATACTCTGGCAGATGGATGTCACAGGTATTATTATCTACATTTTACAGAGGAAGAAACTGATACACAAAAAAGTCTAATGACTTTCCCCATGTTTACACTGTGTCAGGTGTGAGATCTGAACCCAGACCTTTCAGACTCTAGGCTACTATCATTCATTCATTAGAATGAAGTTCTAATGGTAGAATTCTAAGCAGTATAACATCTGGATAAGGGGTATATTTTTCATTAAGGGAATGGGGACCTTCCTGACATCTTCTAAATCAGAATTATCTTAGTTAAAGTCTGAAAGTTCAGCTTGATGCTCAGCCAAACCATAATCTCCCCAAGAGGAAGATATCATATTTTCTTCTTTGTATCCCCAGATTACCTAGCCTGGGGCTGGACCCTTACCAGATAATTAATACAGACTTTTTAACTGGAATAGACATAGGACTAAATCTGTGTTTTCATTGACATGGAGAATTCTTGCGAAATAACTCCCTCTGTTAGTACAAATGTCATCTTATTTGCAAATTATAACTTTACCAAGATCCATGGGGCTCTGTGAATGAACTGAAACTTTCCCAGTCACACAGCATGTGTCAGAGGTGAGATTTGAACCCAAATCTTTTGACCTTCAAGGCTGCCTCTCCTTTTGGCTAGGCTGCCTTTCTTGAACAGAAGACAATAATGAAGTTAAGATCAGCAAGTACAAGGAATGTAAGAGAAATCTGGAAAGAACTTTGTGAAAATAAATGAAAAATCAAAGGAGCAGTATTCAAAGAATAGAGGGAATACTGGCCAAGTATGATCATATAGTGAATCAATAGTCAATAAACATTGATTAAGCACCTACTACGTGCCAAACACTATATTAAGCCCTAGGGAAACAAATGCAAAAAAAGAGTTAATCCTTGCCTTCCAACCTTAGACAGAGAATTCCCAAGGTAATGTGTCCAGGTGAAAAATGAGAAATCTAACCTGAGATCTCTCTTTAAGTAGAGATTTGGAGTTCATGGCCCCAGGAAGGTAGATGAGAATGAATAGTGGCGAACTAGAGGGAGCACCTAAAATATTATTATAATTCTGGATTCATTTGAGATGAATTCATTTCAACATAAATAATCACTTTAGCAAGTTAACTAACTTGCATTGATGCTTAATGTTGCTTTTATTAAATATTTTAAAGAAGAAAATGGCAAACAAAAGTCTGGAGGAGGCATATTGTATGCATAGGACTTAGCTCTGCCACATTTTGCCAGGTAACCACTGGGCAAAACATTTCACCTTCCTACACTTCAGTTTCTTTATCTGTGAAAAGGAGGGGTCAGACTGCTTGGCCTCTGAGGTGTCTTCCCACTCTGGACCTGCAATCCTATGATCACACTCGCCTAGCCATAAAACAAAGGTTCACTGCCAACCAGAAGGGCACTTGTGCAATGATGTACTTAGCAAGTTTGCACCAGCTCTTTCAAATTGCCCGTAAATGAAGAGGCCATCAAAGGGTACCCCATGGATAAACACTTCTACAACCTTACCTGGACTTCTGAATTAATACCAAAATGAACATTTTCTTCTGCTGAAATTAGACAGCTTAAAGCAAAGCTCTGCTCTCATCCACATTTCTCAGTCGGGCCTCTGGAACAAGTCTGTCTCCCCTCTCCACTTTCTTTCTTCTCTTCCCCTCATAGACCTCACCCTGGGGATAAGCCTCTCCCTCCCAGGATATAATTAGATTTTGCCATTAATTAGGCTAATTGACAGCAGGCATACCACTGCCTGATTCTAATAGCCCCTTCTTAAAATCAAGGTGTTCTTTTTCATGAGTCTTTTTAACTTGCACAGAAAGAAATAAGACTCATGGGAAAAAATTAGAGGAATGGATGGGAAAATGGTAGAGACTTAGGGAGTGAGGGACTGAACTTGATGTGAATAATATGTGAAAACAAAGCCCATGTAAAGCAAAAACTAAGAAAGTTAGTAACTAACTAATGAGCACCAAACCAGATGTCAGCAGACCAAGGGCCTAGGACTAGCTCTGCCATTAATTCACTTGATGACCTTGAATAAATTTCAGCAGTTAGAACTATTCACTGCTGGACTTGTGGGGCACATTGAGCAACAAAGTGTGGAGGATTAGACATTTTCTCTGATCCCTTCCCCACCACCTCTCACACCTTTCAAAACACAAATTATGTGCTAACCATAAAGCAAATTTAGCTATTTCCATAGTCTAGGACACCTAGAATCCAAAAGAAAGTAAAAAAAAAAAAAAAACAGGAACTGACGCTCATTGTCCTGAAGTTCACTTCCCATCCAATCAGCAACAAGGCTGCATTCAGAGACCCAAAGATCCCACATATAGGTTCGGGCTTAGAACAAAACTTAGCTCCAAACTCCAGCAATTCTTCCATCCTTCTAATACCAAAGAGGCTCAGGCAGCAGCCCTTCAGGCATCAGGGGCTGCTAAGGGCCATAGTCCTCTAGTACCAGAGCTGCACATTTTTGAACTGTTGGTGCCAGGACGGACAGCCCCAAAGGATCAGCATGGCAGCTGCCAGAACTGCCAGTGCAAAGCCAGAGAGCTGAGGAACAAAGGGAGCGAGACCAGACACCAACACAGGACATCATGTGTGTGATAGAAAGCCATATAGCACCCTATTAAGGCTGAGAGAAAGTACCCAGCACACGGCTGAGGCCAGCTCAAACCATCCAAAAGTCCCTCAGGGCACAGACCAAGGCTTATGAACTCCAAGTTGCCCAGCATGGGAGAAAACTGAGACACTTTGAAAGTCACTCCACCAAGGAAATCACCATCGAAGGGGAAAGAATCATAAAACAAATATGGGAAAATCAGAGAAGGGACTAAAAATTAAAATCCAGGGAAAAAAATTCAAGTCCTTGAACATAAACAGATAAATAGATAGGGAAAACATTAACAACTGAAGGAAATGTGGCCCCCATTTCCAGTAAAAAAAAAAAGTTCAGGCATCTTTGAATAAACAGTGAAACAAAGGCAAGTGATTCAACTCTTGATGAGACAGAGGATCCTATAGAATGTAAGGAGGACATGGAAACACATTGAATTGTTCAAAAGAAATGAGAATAATGAGACTAGAACATATGGCCTTTACAGCAAAAATAATGGGCAGAATAGAAAAATCAAGTCTCATCAAAGAAATAAAAGAGACAATAAGCCTGGGAATATAAATATACAGAAATGAAGAATGATCTAGCAGAAGAGAAGAAAAATAATAACATTAAAATAAAAAGTGTTCACTGTGCAAGCAAAACTCATTTTGAAGACTGGTAATGAATGAACAACAAAAAGATCATAAGTCTCCAAGAAAAACACAACGGGATGAAAAAACCTTAACAGCATTATGTAGAAAATAATAAAAGTTAATTTCTATTCTCTTTCATTCAGTGCCCATAACTTCAGAACATAGACATAAAATACCAATTAAAAAATTTCACTGATCGTTTCCAGAAAAAAAAAAGTCAAGATTTCAAACCATATGATACATACTGGTTAAATTTAACAATTCCTTTCAGAAACAATAAAATTTGTAAATGATCAGGAAAAAAGACTTTTAAATACAAAGGGAAAAAAATACAAGACTATTCTTCACCCACAAGAAAACATAGGAGGGAAGGGACTTCAGTAAACAATGCAAAGTCTCCTGGCCTACCCTGCAATTCTGAGGGTAAATCCAAATTTTAATCAAAAATTTTAAAAATACAGATGTTCAATAATAAAGAAGCATTTGAAACTTTTTTTAAGAAAAGTGACCTGAACTGAAGAGATTATTTTTTTCTTGAATACTCCAAGCAACCTAAATGCCTAGGGAGAAATCTTTTAAGGAAAGGGTACAAAAATGAAATTTTAAGAACTAATTAACAAGATTTATTAAAGGTGAAGAAAAGAAGGGGAATCTTCTTGAGAGAAAAAATGATGAGGGAAGAATTAAATAACCACATAAAAGAAGGAAAGAAAAAAATTAATAAACAGAACACAAAAGGGAATAGGATAAAAGAAATAAGAGGAGGTGATCAAAGGCAGGAGGAACAAAGCTACTAGGAAAAGGCTCACCTTAAAATATTAACATAAAAGTAACTGAATGAACATAGTATCATATTTATAGAAAAAGAGGGGGTGGGAAATCCATTACTTGAAAAATAATAGAAATAGAGAAAAATATAAACCTAACTTTCATAACTTTAAATATGAATGGATAAAATAATAGAATAAAATACAAAAAAGTGACAGATTGGATAAGAAAGTAAAACTCTACAAACTGTTACTTAAAAGAAACACATTTTAAAAAACAAAGACATACCCAAAATAAAACTGAGAGGAGGGGGCAAAAATTTACTATGTGTTAAGTGAATCCAAAAAAGCAGGAATTGAAATCATACCATCTGACAAAGCAAATGCATTCAAAAAATGAGAGATAAACAAGAAAACTATATGTGCTGAAAGGAACCATAGAAAACAAATAAATATCAGTAATAAGTAAATAAGTAAATTGCCTCAAATGCCTTAAAAACCAAATTCATAAAGGAATCATTATCTGTACTTCAAGAAGATCAAGATAGTAAAACAGTAGTGACAGCATACTTCAACATCACTTTCAGCTTTGCAAAACTCTAACAGAAAAATAAGCAAAAGAGAAAATAGGGAATTAAGTAAATTCCTGGAGAAACTAGATATAAAAGACTGAAAGCATCTTGTAAGTGGGACAGCAAAAGACTATACATAATTCTCAACACTACATAGAACTTTTACAAAGATTGATTGTATACTGGAGCACAGAGATATTTCAAATAAACATAAATTTAAAAGTTATACATTCTTTACTGAGTATAATGCAATAGAAATAGTAATTTGTTCAAATAAAAGATACAGAACTAAATGGGGACAAAACAATAAAATGCTAAAAACGAGTGGGTCAAAGACTAATTATAGCAACAATAACCATATAAAGAAAAATTACAATAGTGAAACAACATAAGAAACTTTCTAGATAAAGCATCTTCAGAAAAAAAGCATATCTTTGCATACATTAACAAATTAGGGGAAAGGATTATGAAGTGAATATACATCTAAAACAAACAAATAAATTTAATGTAAGTACAAAAAATAAAATATTAAAAATTCAAAGAAAATAAATAAATTGGTAACAAAAAAATCAGAGGAACAGTCAATAAAGTAAAAGCTAGTTGTTGAAAAAGATGAATAAAATTTATAATTAGTTACTCTGATTAAAAAATGAGCAGAAAATCAAATCAATAAAATAATGAATGATCATGGAGAAATTACAGTAAAGCAATATGAAATAAAAAGAATAATCAGCAGGCCTAGAGACAGGAGGTCCTAGGTTCAAACCCGGCCTCAGCCACTTCCCAGCTGTGTGACCCTGTGACACTTGACCCCCATGGCCCACCCTTACCACTCCTCCACCTATGAGACAATACACCGAAAGTACAAGGGTTTAAAAAAAAAAAAGAATAATCAGGACATATTATGCATAGTTATATGCTACCAAAACTGAGAACACAAAAGAAATAGAGAAATACTGTCAAAAATATATACAATACTCACACTATCAGACCAGATAGAGATCTTAAAAAAAACAATCTCAGAACAGGAAATAGATCCAGTTGTAAGAGATTACCAAAGGTGGGGAGAGGAGAAGGTCCCTGGTCCTGATGGATTTACAGGAGAACTTTTAAAGAATTCATACTTATACTTTGCATATTGTTCTCAAAAATTGATGGGGGGGTGAGGGGAAGCACACTATCAGAATCTTTTTATGAGACAAATATAGTCATACTACCTAAACCAAGGAAAGATAAAATAGAAAGAAAAGTAAAGGCTAATATCATAATAAACATTGACTTAACATTTTTAAACAAAATCCTATAAAACTACAGCAATTTATATAAGTAATCATTCATTATGAACAAGTATGATTTATACCAAAGATGCTAGAATTGTTCAAATATGAGGAAAACAATCAACATAATTATATTAAATACCAAAATATCTAGAACTGAGTTATTGTGTGTTTGGAATTCAGGGAGGTGCCATTTAAAAGTATTTACAAACTTCCTGTGGATATGTGGGGAACTTTGAGACTACATTTCCCGTGATCCAATGTGTTTCCACTTTCTGACGTGATTACATCAGAGAACGGGAACCAACTTTGAGCTCAACTTAAATTTGGAGGTCGGGCTTGAGACACTCTCTCTGATGTGTGAGACTAAAGAAAATGGGTGGAGATACGGACAGGTGGCATTTTTTAAAATAGTCAGGCATGGTCCTATTTATTGCTATCAACATGGGCCCAAATAAAATATTAATTTTCCTTATAATATCAGCCTTTATCATTTTAATCATTACATTATCATACCAGTAGATGCAAAAAAGGCCTTTGACAAAGTACAATAATCTTTTATGTTAAAAACACTAAAAAGTGTAGGCATAGAGGGAATGTTTTTAATATCATAAAAATCATCTGTCTAAAACCAAAGGTAAGCATCATATGCAATGGGGATACATGAGGACTTTTTCCAATAAATAGCAGAAGTAAAGGAAAGATTTCTAATCTCTCTACTATTATTTGATATGATTCTGAAAATGTTAGCAACAGTAATAAAACAAAAGAAAGAAATTAAAGAAAATAGAGACAGGTAAAAAGGAGATAAACTATCCCTATTTGCTTATGTTATAAAGATTTACTTAGAAAATAGTAGTGGAATTGGGGTGCAGGGTCCCCTGGACACTCCAAATTTCTAGAGGAATCCCAGGTCAAAAGAGTATATATGTGAGGAATTCCTCAATTCTGGATCCCAGTAATACTGGTAGTACAAGAAAGTTGGCCCTGGGTGGCAACTACAAAAAACTAAGGATACTCTGAGAGATATACTTCCTTCTGTTTTATATGCATTTCCTCTAGTTTTATGATGAGGGTTTTAGCATAGATGTATACCTTCTGTTTGCACCTCAAACCTCACTAGATTCTCTGAGATCTGCAACCCACTCTCCTTTACGATGAGGGTCTAATATGTCATAAACAATGTATACTTGTGCTTCTACCCCAGACACCAAGGCACCTTACACAGGAATGTTACCTAACCCTCCTTGTTTGTGCCCCTCCCCACTTTCCTTTCCAGGTCATGTACTCTCCATTCCTTTTAGGTACAAAAATCCAGAACCCCTTCTCCCCAGAGGAGGCAGACTTCACTTGCACTGGTGCCTCCTGGTCATTCACTCAATAAATTCATCTATTTTTTAAAGATTCTTTGGAACCTGGTGATTCTTTAAGTAGAGCTTGACAAAACAATAGCAAAATTCATTTAGAAAAAAAATAATGTAGAATAACAAGGCAAATAATGAAAAAGAAATAAGGATAAGGGGGAAATAGCACCTTGAGACCTTAATCTATGCTATAAAGTAGCAATCGCTGAAACTATCTGGTTTTAGTTAAAGAGTAGAGAGATCAGTGAAATAAACAACAATGGAGAATTGGAAAGAATAAAACTCAATCACTCAGTGTTTGATAAAGTGGACAATTATAAATTACCTAGGAAAAATTCCTTATTTGACAAAAATCCCTAGGGAAAACTGAAAAGCAATCTGACAGAAATTAGGCTTAAACCAACACCTTACACCATATTACACATTACATTCTGAATGAAAAGATGACTTTAATATTAAAGACCTTACTAAAAATAAATTAGAAAAGAAACAGATCATATACCTCTCACACATGTATTCCTAACTAACAAGAGATAAAGTTAATTACAAAAGATAAAATAGATAACTGATTACTTGAAAATTAAAAACTTCCATACAGACAAAATTAATTGTACCTAGGATAAGAAGGAAAAAGGTGGAATGGGGTAAAAAAAATTTATATCAGATCTCTCTAATAAGGGTTTGGAATCCAGAATATATAAATAATTGATGTATCACTAATAATAAGGGAAAGCAAAACAACCCTGAGATTTCACCTCACACTCTGTAAACTTAGACAAAAAAAAATCAATGACAATTCTACCTAAATTAGTCTGTTTATTCAATGTGATTCCAGTTAGCTATTATTTTATTAAGCTAGAAAAAATAATAACAAAATCCATTTGGAAGAACAAAAGTTGAATAATATCAAAGGAATCAATGGACTATGCAAAGGAAGGAGGTTTAGCGGTAGCCAATTTTAAACTGTTTTATATAAAGTAATTATCAAAACTATCTGGAACTGGCTAAGAAAAGTAGATTCAGTGGAATAGAACAGATATACAATAGTAGTAAAAGATCATAGTAATCTTGTGTTAAGCAAAAGTAAAGATACAAGCTTTTGGGATAAGAATTCACTATTTGGTAAAAATTCTTGGGAAAACTGGAAAGCAGTTTGGCAGAAACTAAATGTAGAGCAGCAATGTTTTATACTGTTTACCAAGATAAAATCAAAATGGAGATATGACCTGGAAATAAAGGGATGTATAATAAGCAAATTAGAAGAACAGGGAACATATACCTATCAGATTTATAGGTGGGGGGAGAACTGATAAATAAACAAGAGATAGACAGCTTTGTGAGATGTACAATGGATAACTTTGATTATGTTAAATTCAAAAAGTTTTGTACAAAAAGATTTTAAAACCAAGCAAGAGTTAGAGAAAATTACAAAATGTAAAATAAATGATTTTGATTATATCAAACTAAAAAGCTTTTGTACAAACAAAAACAATGCAGCCAAAATCAGAAGGGAAACAACAAATTGGGAAAAAATCTTTATAACAAAAAACTCTGACAAGGGTCTAATTACTCAAATATACAAGGAGTTAAATCAATTGTATAAAAAAATCAAGCCATTACCTAATTGATAAATGGGCAAGGGACATGAATAGGCAATTTTCAGATAAAGAAATCAAAAGTATCAATAAGCACATGAGAAAGTGTTCTAAATCTCTAATAATTAGAAAAATGCAAATCAAAACAACTCTGAGATATCACCTCACACCTAGCAGATTGGCTAAAATGATAGAAGGATAGAATAATGAATGTTGGAGGGGATGTGGCAAAATTGGGACATTGATGCACTGCTGGTGGAGTTGTGAACTGATCCAACCATTTTGGAAGGCAATTTGGAACTATGCTCAAAGGGCTATAAAAGAATGCCTGCCTTTTGATCCAGCCATACCATTGTTGGGTGTGTACCCCAAAGAGATCATAGATAAACAGACTTGTACAAAAATATTTATAGCCGCACTTTTTGTGGTGGTGAAAAACTGGAAAATGAGGGTATGTCCTTCAGTTGGGGAAAGGCTTAACAAATTGTGGTATATGCTGGTAATGGAATACTATTGCACTCAAAGGAATAATAAATTGGAGGAATTCCATGTGAACTGGAATGACCTCCAGGAATTGATGCAGAGTGAAAGGAGCAGAGCCAGAAGAACATTGTACACAGAGACCAATACACTGTGGTAAAATAGAATGTAATGGACTTCTTTACTAGCAGCAATGCAATGACCCAGGACAATTCTGAGGGACTTATGGAAAAGAAGACTACCCACATTCAGAGAAAAAACTGCAGGAGTGGAAACACAGAAGAAAAGCAACTGCTTGAACACATGGGTTGAGGTGGACATGTTTGGGGATGTAGACTCGAAACTACCACACCAATGCAATTATCAACAATTTGGAAATAGGTCTTGATCAATGACACATGTTAAAACCAGTGGAAATGTTCATCAGCTATGGGGGTGAGGGGGAAGGTCGGGAGGTGAAGGGGAAAGTAAGAGCATGAATTATGTAACCATGTTATCTTTTCTAAAAAATAAATATTATTAAATGGTTTTGTTTTTTTTAAAAAAAAAACCTTTACCTTCCGTCTTGGAGTCAAATCTGTGTATTGGCTCCAAGGCAGAAGAGTGGTAAGGGTAGGCAATGGGGGTCAAGTGACTTGCCCAGGGTCACACAACTGGGAAGTGTCTGAGGCCAGATTTGAACCTAGGACCTCCCGTCTCTAGGCCTGGCTCTCGATCCACTGAACTACCCCGCTGCCCCCAATATTATTAAATGTTAAAAAAAAGTTTTGTACAAATAAAATTAATGTAGCCAAGATTAGAAGGAAAGCACAAAATTGGAGAAATTTTCATGGACAGTTCCTCAGACAGAGGTCTCATATCTAAAATACATAGAGAATTGTGTCAAATTTATACAAATATTCTTCAATTTATGGGGATATGGCATGGGGATAAAGATATGAACAGACAATTTTTGGATAAAGAAATCACAACTATATATAAACATATGAAAAAATATCTAAATCATTATTGATTGGAGAAACACAAAAACAATTCTAGGATATCATCTCACATGTATCAGATTGACTAAAATGATAAAGGGCAAAAAGACAAATGTTAGAGGGGATGTGGAGAAATACTACACTGTTGGTGAAACTGTAATCTCATCCAATCATTTTGGAGAGCAATCTGAAATTATGCCCAAAGACATAAAACTATATACTTTTCCACTTGGCAATACCACTATCAGATTTGTTTCCTAAGATAATGGGGGAAGGGGCCTATATATTCTAAAATATTTATAGCAACTCTCTTTGTGGTAGCAAAGAACTAGAAATTGAGGAATGGCTAAACAAGTTGTGGCATAAGATTGTGACGGAATACTAACTACACCATGAGAAATCATGAGCATGTTAATTTAAAAGGGAAAAAACATGGAAAGATCTACATGGAATTATGAAGAATAAAATGAGCAGAACCAAGAGAACATTATACACAGCAACAGAAATATTGTTTGAAGAATAACTTGTGTATGTCCATCTCCAGAGAAAGAATTGATAAATAGAAATAATCAAACATAGTTTCATATATACACATATCTTTTTGTCAATGATGCCTTCTTTAATGAGAAATGGAAAAGGAGGGAAGGGGATACCTGGGACTTTTAATGTCACAAACTAATTAATTAATTTAAAAAATTTAAGTCCTCTACTCTATCCATTATTTTGCCAAATTCACTGAAAGAGAAAGAATTAGATGCATCTTAAGACTCCCAGTATAGGATTGGATTTGACATCATAGGGATATGACATATCTCATGAGCATGTCTGCTTATGAGAAGTTCTGTCCTGGGATTTTGATTTTTAACTTAGGTGGAGCATCATGTTTTAATTAGCAAACCTTATCTTCACAATGCAAATAAAGAACACTTCTCCCAGTAGGCATCAGTTTTCTCTCTTATCCTTGGGTCATCCCATTCAAACTCAACAGGATGAAGGGATTGAGGGAGAGTCTACTCTTCTTTAGTGCATACAACTCATTTCATCTTCTGGGAATTTTCCTTTGAGAAAAAATCATGTAATGATTTAGGATTTGTAGAGAACTTTCCTTATAGCAACCTTATGAAGTATTATTATCCCTAATTTATAGGTAAAGAAACTGAAATTGAAATGTGAAGGGACTCTGACTATTGTAATAGCCTACTGGTTTGTGTCTGTCTCAAATTTCATCCCACTCCAATCCATCCTCCATTCAGCCACTAAAATAATTTTCTTAAAGCATATTTTGCCCTCAATAAATTCCAGTGGCTCCTTATCCACTGGGACATAAAGGATTGGCATCCAAGATCTAGATCTCTTTTACCATTCCCATTTTCTTTACACCTTACTCCCTGTCACATACCTTTTAAACCAGTGAAACTGGCCTCCTTGCTGTTCCAGCAACAAAACACTACATCTTTTGGCTCCAGGCATTTTCTCTGGTTGTCCTCTGAGCCTGGAATGTTCTTCCTCCTCATCTCTGCCTACTGGCTTCCCTGGTTTCCTTTAAGTCTCAATTAAAATTCTATATTCCACAAGAACCCTTTCCGGGCCCCTCTTAATTCCAATGCCTCTCCTCTTTTCATTATATTCTATTTATCCTGCATATAGCTTGTCTTCCTGCTCTCTCCTCCATTAGACTGTGAACTCCTAGAGGGTAGGGGCTGTCTTTTGCCTCTTTGTAAATCCAGTGCTCAGCATAGTAACTGGAATAAGGCAAGTTATTTAATAAATGCTGCTCAATGGCTGACTGGATATCTGGGAGCATTTCACCAATTATTTCTTCAGAGCTTTTCTTGTTCCCTGTCCTCAAGGTAAGGCTAAAGGGACCTCTGTGTTTGATATATTATTGCCAATGTAGTGTCACTGTGTCAACAGAAGGTATCATATCTCAATCAGTCAAATCCCTACCCTCCGAGGACTATCTCTGAGTTATATTTTGATCTTGTATTAAGAAGATATGGAGGAATCTAGAAAGCACAGTGGATAGAGTGCAAGGCCGGAGTAAAGAAGACCTGGGTTCAAATTTCACTTAAGATACTTCCTAGTTATATGTTAAATGGGCAAGCCATTTAACTCTGACTGCAATTTCCACCCATTGCTCCTGATTCTGCCCTCTGAGAGACTTAAAAAATTTTAAAGCCAATTCCTCTCAATTATTTCTTCAGGCTAAACATTCTCAATTTCTTCAATTAATTATCACAGGAAAGGCCTTGGGTCTCCTCTCAATCCTGGTCATGATCTTCTCGGCACATGATACCTAACCTAACCTAACCCACTCCTACCTTTCCTATTTTCTTTCCACCTTATTCCCTTGATATCCTTCTTGAATTGTGTCCAGAAGTGAGCTCAATATATGCTACATGAGTAGAACAAAATACAACAGGACTACCACCTCCCTTGCTCATTGGAAAATAACAATTCTACTAATTCACTGAATTAAACTAGTCACTTCCCCTCCCTTGAGCTCAGTTTCCACATCTATAAAATGGAACAACTGAATTCGAAAATCTCCAAGCTCCTTTACAAGTTCTAAGATTCTTTGGAAGGCTTCAGGATGGATAGTCTCTGGAGAGCTTATAAGAATCTATGCATACTACTCCTTCTATATACTGCTTTAAATTGTAATTTTTCTGAACAAACATTCAGGAAGATTTTTAGGACCTCTTATGAGCTTACTATGTGTCTATCTTCCCTACCAGACTATGATGGACTAGAAAAACCTGGAATTGGAATCAGAAGATCTGGGTTCAAATGCTGGCTCTACTACTTAATATTTGTTTGACATTTAACCTCAATTTTTCTCATCTGTTAAATGACACAGAATCCATACAAACTTTTTTTTTTACACCCTTACCTTGCAACTTGGAGTTAATACTTATAGTGGTAAGGGCTAGGCAATGGGGGGGGGGGGGTGCAAGTGACTTGCCCAGGGTCACACAGTTGGGAAGTGTCTGAGGCCAGATTTGAACCTAGGACCTCCCATCTCTAGGCCTGGCTCTCAATCCACTCAGCTACCCAGCTGCCCCCATACAAACTTTTTAATGTGTTGTGGATTCCTTTTGCTATCTGGTGAAATCTTTGGACCCTTTCTTAGAATAATGGCTTTATGCACATAACTCAAAACATGTAGGATTACAAAGGAAACCAATTATATAAAAATGCAGTTAGCAAAATATTTTTTAAAGTAAATTCTCAGACCTCCCCACAAAATCTCTTGACAGACTCATCGGTAGTTGATGCCCTCTACGATAAGAATCCCTTGACTAGATAGTCACTAAGGTCCCTTCTAGCTCTAAATCTGCAGCCATGTGAGAACTAGGACCATGTCTTGAGGGAAAAATAAGAACTCATAGGGGGGAAGGCTCAAGATAAATGTTAGAATTCCATGTGACCTAGATTGTTCTATAACCCAAAATGCCTCATTTTATTTTTTTATTTAATGATTTCTATTTTTTAGAAAAGTTAACATGCTTACATGATTCATGCTCTTACTTTCCCCTTCACCTCCCAACCCCCCCCCCCCTTAGCCAATGCGCATTTCCACTGGTTTTAACATGTGTCATTGATCAAGACCTATTTCCAAATTGTTGATAGTTGCATTGGTGTGGTAGTTTCGAGTCTACATCCCCAATCATGTCCACCTCAACCCATGTGTTCAAGCAATTGCTTTTCTTCTGTGTTTCCACTCCTGCAGTTCTTCCTCTGAATGTGGGTAGTGTTCTTTTCCATTAAGTTCCTCAGAACTGTCCTGGGTCATTGCATTGCTGCTAGTACAGAAGTCCATTACATTCTATTTTACCACAGTGTATTGCTCTGTGTACAATGTTCTTCTGGCTCTGCTCCTTTCATTCTGCATCAATTCCTGGAGGTCTTTCCAGTTCACATGGAATTCCTCCAGTTTATTATTCCTTTTAGCACAATAGTATTCCATCACCAGCATATACCACAATTTGTTAAGCCATTCCCCAATTGAAGGGCATACCCTCATTTTCCAGTTTTTTGCCACCACAAAAAGCGCGGCTATAAATATTTTCGTACAAGTCTGTTTATCTATGATCTCTTTGGGGTACAAACCCAACAATGGTATGGCTGGATCAAAGGGAAGGCATTCTTTTACAGCCCTTTGAGCAAAAATGCCTCATTTTCAATGAGTGCTGTATCTTGTCTCCCCAAAGTACCTGAGGAACTGGAAGTTCTAACTAAAATCCTTTTCAACTTCCTCAGAAGTGTTTACTAGGATACTGTCAACATGGGAACAAGCATTGCCATCTACTGACTAAAACTACCCATACAGCCTTAGTCAGACAGATTGCATGAGACAATTCAGTGTTTTACTAGAAATTCGACTTCTAATTTGTATGGAGATATCCTGCATCCCATTTCCATATGCTTGAGCTTCTGAAGCCCCAGGGAATTGAAGAGTTCCCAAGGATTTCCCCATGTTCATCCTTTTCTTCAAAAAAGCTCTTTTTTTTAGCAAGTATATTTTGAAATAAACTTCAACTTCTTATAATAGCCGATAGAAAATTATGAGCAGAAGGGAGAGGGAAGGGAAGAAGGGAAAGAATATGAAACCTCCACCAAAATTTTTTAACAAATGTTAATAATTTTTTTATGTGTAATTGGGAAAAAGTAAAATAAACTTTAAATTTTAAAAAAGAAACTCATGAGTGATTCAGTAGAGATACAAAATAAACAAGCCTTTGTAACCAAACGAGATGTTCCTCAAATGTCAGGGATTGCTGGTTACTGGGATTGTCTTGAGTCAAAAGAACACAGCCACCCTTTCAGCCACTGGAAAATGTGAAAGGGTAGTAGGAAAATAGCATTGGCCTAGAAGTCAGAAAATCTTGGTTCTAGTCCCAGCTCTGCCAATAACTAGCTAAGTGGCCATGGATGAGTCATTGGCATCTCTATGACTCCATTTTTGCACCTGTAAAATAGGACTACTTGCCACCTCCCCTATTTCACATGGTGAAATACAAAAATATTTTTGAACCATAGATATAATTAATGTTTAGAAATGGAAAGTGGCATTACAATTAAATGTCCCGTTGCCTTCTTGTCTTTTCTCTCTTGCCTGCTCTTCTAGCCCAGGTTCTGACCCTAGTAATAAGTTCCTTTTTGGAGCAAGAGAAAATTCTCATGGAAGTATCTTTTCTCCCTTCCATTTTGCCTAGGAGGGCTAGAACTAAAAAGGGGACCTTGTTTTTATACTGCCCTATTCGCCTTACCCAGCACATTATGTTTCATAGGAAAATGGAATAAAATCAGTTTTCAATCTAAAGGTATAACTATAACCTGCCTCACCAAACTCACAACAGAAGGTGCCATCTGAGAACATTTCTGGAGAAAAGAAAGACACTGGAGTGAGGGGATTTGGGGAACAAACAGCAAAAGGTATGAATGATACTGTAATAATGCTGATTTGGTAGCAAATCTCCCCAAATATATACATTCAGGTGAGTATTACTCCTTCAAAATAATCACCCTGAAAGCCTATACACTTATTCCAAAGTTGCTAGCCTTAGAACGCATTTGGAACGCCTCTTTAGGAACAACCTTCAGAGTCTGTGGCACATTCTTTTGACTCTCACTAGTGATGACAAATCTTCACCTCTGAGAACAAATTTGATTTTATGGAAACTGCCAAATCCTTTGGGGACCACATCTGGAGGGGAAAAAAAAACATCTGCCGATATTATTTGGGTTAAAAGGTAATGTGACAGTTGAGTAATACATTTCTTATATTGCTCATCAGAAATCTATGAATAATGATTGATAAGCTGGCTCTTTACTATATTAGGTATTTAAAATGTATTTTGGGGGGTCTAGAATTCAGGCCTGTCTCCTGGCCATAAAAAAGAAGTTTTAAACATTATTTGAGCAATAGCTTGCCTAGCATAAGTTACCAGGAAGCCCAAATTGTTGATTATAAAGGCAAATATTTAAATGGATAACTTCTGGTCTGTCTGTTTAATGTTTTGTTATGTCAATCATCTTCCCAGAAAAATCCAGTTTTTAAAGTACAGTAATACCTCGGTTTTCATTGATATCGGTTATCGTCGGTTTCAGTTTTCGTTGATTTTTTCTGTGAAAAATTTGTCTCTGTTTTCATTGGTTGCCTCAGATTTCAATGTGCCCACTTGACCTTGATGATAATTTTGCAAAAAAGAAGGGTGACCCACTTGTTCTCCTGCTCAGTGTGAGCAACACATGTATTGAAAAGCAAATAAATCCATTTATCCATACAGATAGCAAACAAAAATTAGATAGCATACAGAGGAGAATATATACCTGACAATATACAAAATGAATGAGCTCTCTCATTGGAAGTGAGATATCTCATCTCAGTCAAGTAGAAATTCTCCCATAGTAGCTTAGCTGAGAAAAGGGACATAATCAAAGTAACAACTTCTCTACATGTCAGCTTCTTTCCAAAGTCTTTCCAGAAAGTGCCTTGATACCTAAGGTCCTTATGGAGGGGATTCCCCTTCCAAAAAATAACCTCTCTCTCCCCTCCTCACTGCCTTCCATACACCAAGAAGAGTCTTCAGAAAGGCAAAAGCTATGTTAAATGCTCATTTATTCTTTACATTTGTCTTTTATATTCATTTTATATTAATCTTGTTTTTAGTATTAAACACTATATTCTCTATTAAAATGTGTTTTTAGTAAGTATTTTGAAGTGTCTAAGATGAATTAACTGTATTTACATTGATTCATGTGGAAATAATTGCCTCAGTCTTCGTTGGTTTCAGATTTTTTTTTTTTAAACCCTTACCTTCTGACCTGGAGTCAGGACTGTGTATTGGCTCCAAAGCAGAAGAGTGGTAAGGGTAGGCAATGGGGGTCAAGTGACTTGCCCAGGGTCACACGGCTGGGAAGTGTCTGAGGCCGGATTTGAACCTAGGACCTCCTATCTCTAGGCCTGGTTCTCACTCCACTTAGCTACCCAGCTGCCCCCTGGTTTCAGATTTTGCCAATTGCTTTCAGATAGATTATCAAGGAAAACTGAGGTATCACTGTATCTATATTCTGAGAGGATTGGACTAAATAATAGCAAAGGTCCTTTGCAATCTTATCAGAAAACCTCAGCCCTGATACTTATTATAATAATAACATTTCATTGTTGTTTAGTCATTTCAATTGGGTCCAACTCTTTGTGACCCCATTTGGGATTTTCTTGACAAAGATAGATGACAAAGGGTAGTTTGCCATTTCCTTCTCCAACTCATTTTACAGATGAGGAAACTAAGGCAAAAGGGGTAAGTGACTTAGCCAGGGTCACACAGCTATTAAGTTTCTGGGGCCAGATTTGAATTCATGAAAATTGAGTCTTCCTGATTCCAAATCCAGTGCTTTGCCCACCGTATCACCCAGTGGTCTCAATAACAGTTTTACATACTGCTTTAAGGTTTGTACTTTACAAATCCTCACAGCAACCCTGAAAAGTTGCTGCTCTTACATCCCTGTTTCATAGATAAAGAAACAGACAAAGATGGATTGCTCTGGGTCACATAGCTAGCTAAAGCCTGGACTTAAGCTTAAACTCCTATCTTCCTGCCTTCAGGTCAGCACTTTAACCAGGGCACCACCTAGCTGTCTTATTTACTAAATTGAGTGTTCCTGGTTCATAGCTAAGTTTTAGTTTCATTAACTGTAAAGAAGGGGAAAAGATTATTCTACAGAAAATAATCAAAGTTTTATATGTTACTATTTTTATCATTATCATTACAATATTGTCAACTCTAACATTCAGCATTTCTATGTCTCCCATCAAGTGACAAATTTCCTTCCCTTCTATGAGGGCGGACATGAAAGGGAGGTATTCAATCCATTTTCTCTAGTTCTATCCACTTGGTGCTTCTATAAAGTGATCTAAGAAGGATGGAAAACACAAGACAAAAAGACAGCAAAATCCAAACAACATGCAAACTTGACTCTAGCTTGAAAACCCCTATAGAGAATATAAGACAAAAATATAGCCACTGGCTCTAATTGCAACATTCAAGCTCTTTCCCAGCCACCCCAGCACAGTTTATAGGCAGCTTAATTAAACACTAACCCAGTTCTCTGTCAGGATCCCCTGGAGGGACCCACTTACAATTTTCTCCTAGCATGACATGTGAAAGCCCAAAGCCTGCAAATTTTGTCCTTATGATAAAGAAGGCGGCCAGAATGTACAGTAAGCTCTCTGTATGTTCCGTAAGCCTCCCAAAGGGGTGGAGATCACAAAGTTCTGGCTGGATGGGATGCTGATCTCTGAGTCATGGGTTAGAATTGTTGAACCTCTGTGAGGCTCTTCCCAGCTATCACTTTAAACTTGACCCTGTATCAGCTAGCCCTTCCTCTCTGCCTTTCATCTAAGCCAGCCAGTGCCAAAAAATCCGGCACCAATGAAACAAAATAATTATCATAAGATGTTAACGCTGAAAGGGACCTCAAAGACTATCGAGTCTGAGTCTCTTAGGTGCAGATTTGCCCAAGATCACACTGTGGAAGTAGCCAACCTGAACCCAGAATTCTGGACTCTTGGGCCTGAGTTTAGTGGTCTTCCTACGAGATGGCCTCAATCACTAGTTCTTTTTATTAGTGAAGAGTCAGCAAGACTGCATTGGGAGTTTCCTGATGTGCCTGTGGCACAGCCCATCTAGAGATAGATCTCTTAGACCAGTGATTCCCAAAGTGGGTGCCACCACCCCCTGGTGGGTGCTGCAGTGATTCAGAGGAGTGGTGATGGCCACACTTTTTTTTGTATTACATTCTATTCCGAGTTCAATAAATAGTTTCATAATTTCCAGGGGACACTAAGTAATATTTTTTCTGGAAAGGGGGCGGTAGGCCAAAAAAGTTTGGGACCTACTGTCTTCGACTAACCTGTCTTTGGCACCTTATGTTTATTGTTCTCATAGAGTCAGCTTGGTGGATTGGATAGAGGGCAAGCCATGGAGTCAAGAAGACCTAGGTTCAATAAAAACTGAATAATGATAGCAAATATTTCCACAGCACTTACTATGTATTAGTTACTATGCCAAGTAGTTTACAGTTATTATCTCATTTGATCCTCACAGTCCTGGGAGTTAGGCATTATTATTATCCCTATTTTAGTGGAAGAAATTGAGGCAGAGGTTAAAATGACTTCCCCAAGGTCACACAGATAGTATCTGAAGTCAGAATTTGAACTCAGATCTTTCTAACTCCAGACCTACTGCTTTACCCACTGAACCACCCAGCTTATATCTATTGGCCATGCAATCACGGTGGATCATTTAACCTAACTCTTGAATGCTCTTAAGGTACAGATGATTAGGCGATCTTCATTAGTTGATGGATTTTACTCATTGGTAGGTCCCAATGACATAGGCAGCTGGTAGCAAGTGGATAGAGTACCAAGTCTAGACTTGGGGAATTCTGAGTTCAAATCCAGTCTTAGGCACTTGCTATGTGACTGGGCAAGTTATTTAACCTTATTTGCCTCTTTTTGCTTCAGTTTCCTTACTGATAATGGGAATAATAGCGTCTACCTGCAAGAGTTATGAGGATCAAATGAGATAATATTAGAAGGAAGCTAGGTGGCTCAGTGGATAGGGCTTGGAGTCTGGAGTCAGCAAGACTTGAGTTCAAATTTGACCTTAGGCATCAATCATATGTGACATTGGACAAGTCATTTCACCTCTGTTTGCCTTAATCCACTAGAGGAGGATATAGCAAATCACTCTGGTATTTCTGCAAGAAAATGCCATGAACGGTATTGGTGTGCTATGGTTCATCAGGTCATGAAGGGTCAGACAAATGACTAAATAGCGTCTTGATACCAATGAAATCAGACACATCCCTGCTACCTTTTCTCCTTCTTCCCAAAAATTAAGATGGTGAAATGATTGCAAATTTGTGATCCTGTTCCAAGGTGACATGGAGAGCGCCATCACATTGTGCCCAGTGTGGGAATATTTACCCAAGTTATTTTCCAAATCCCAGATTTTTTCTTCCAGTTTAAAGCAGTCATGATTTTGTTTGCAAAAATCATGCTCTGTTTTAAAAATAACATCGACCATATCATTAGATTTTTCAGTGAAAAGTATTTTCTTTGGAATACCTTACCCTTGGATTATTTAGTAAAGAACAAGTAACACTGGTGGACTCTGTATGCATTGCCAAGCATAGATGTCTGGCCATGTCACTTCCTTATTTTAAAATTTTTCAATCACTCCCTATTGCATTTAGAGGAAATTCTTCACAATCTGTCTCCAGCCTTTCTTGGAGTATTGCAAATTACAGTACTCCATCCCCCAAAATGGTCTATTTATCTTTCCCCTAACTTGGCACTTTGTCTTCCAACCCAAGGCTTTTACATGAGCTGCTACATAACTAGAATGCATTCCCCCTCCTCACTTCCACCTTTTAGAATCTCTCTTTTCCTTCAAAACTCAGTTCATAAGTCATTTCCTAAAAGAAGCCTTTCTGAATAACCTTGTTAGCACTCTCCCCATTTCTTCAAATGATCATGTGGCTAGTTTGTTTCATCTCTCATCCTGAATGTAAGATCCTTGCAGGGAAGCACTGCTTTTCTTTCTTTCTTTTTTTTTAAATTAACGTTTGTTACCTTAAAATGCCTGGTTAACTCCCTCCCTACTTGTCTTCCCCCTGTAACTTTGTATCTCCCAGCACCTAGCATAGTGTTTTACACATAGTAATTGTTTAGTAAATGCTGATTGGATTGAATATATGGCTAGCCCTGGGAGGGAAAAAAAGGACAGACTTCAAAATAAGATGGGCATCTTCTCTTTCTGGTTCTACATTGGCTTTTTTTTTTCAACTTTCCATAGCAATGCACATTCATTCTTTCAATGTTTATTAAATAACTATAAGCACAACACTTGTATTAAACATTTTGATACATGATTTCTGCTCTTCTAGTAGAAGGGATACATGAAAGGTTAAAGAGCAATAAGAGCAATAATAAATAGCAACGTATCTGATCCAGGACCAAGTGAGGGATACAGACAAGTGGCATAAGTTTAGATAAGGAATTAATCGGTTTAGACTGGAAGTCAAGGGTAAAGGCTTCATGGAAGATGTGGGGACTTGGGCTAGCATTGAAGGAAGGGTAGTAAGTAGATAACTGGAGAAGGATAATGACTGAATCTGTGATTTATTTGGTACAAGGATCTCCCAGGTCAGAAAACAACCTCTACCAACACAAGGCAAGACCTTTTTTTGCAACAAACTTTAAATTCATAGATCACTGAGGGGTTCATTGTTGCACAGCCAGAATGTCAGTCATTACTTGAACCCTAATCTTCAAGGCTGATTTTCCATCCACTTACTTACCCTAAGCTAGCTCTCTAAGCACCACACCAGCTAATCCAAGGAGTGAGAAGATTGTGTGTCAAGGTAACAAGACAGATAAATGAGCCTGATGCATTTAGGAATAGTCAACCACCCTCACTGGCACAGAGGGAATTCATAGGGTCAGATAGACTCAACCATATCCATCAGGATGCAAATTATTTTAGTTTGAGAAACAAGCACTGTGCCCTGTAACTTAAAATAACCTGGCATAATAAAGCTCCTTTAAGGGAGAAATTCTACTAGAACTCTCTCTACCATCTTGGGTTTTGCCTCTTAACTGCCTACTATCACTTCTCTCAGTGCCTGGCACATAATAAACAATTAATAAAAGCTTATCAATTTCTTATTAATTTGTAGCCACCCTTTGAAGAGATCCAATCATGGATTCAGCATTAAGGACCTACAATGTATAAAGTTATGTGCTTGGCCCTGGAGGGGGAGTGGGGATAGAAGAGGTGGGCAAAACAAAGGGGGTCTCAAATATAGCAGCTTCTGGTCTATGAATCTTACAATCTTTAAAATGGTATGATCTAATCCTCCATTTTTAAGCCTACCACTTTCTAGAAACAGAAATTCCACGAGAGAGAGAGAGAGAGAGAGAGAGAGAGAGAGAGAGAGAGAGAGAGAGCTGTCT